>NC_043995.1:33901566-33909066 GCF_902150065.1 Myripristis murdjan | reverse complement strand
CGTCATCGTCGTCGTTTTCATCATCATCATCATCATCATCATCATCATCATCATTTCCATCATCATCATCGTTGTCATCATCATCATCATTGTCATCATCGTCATCATCATCATTTCCATCATCATCATCATCATCATCGTCATCATCATCATTGTCGTCATCGTCGTCGTCGTCGTCATCATCATCATCATCATTGTCATCATCATCATCATCATCATCATCAGTATCATGCAGTTGCAGCTGATCCCCTCAGCAGATTCTACTCTGACATGGGATTCAGGAACAAGGAGATCCTGCTGATCTGAGCCCAGAATCAGCAGATTGTTTTCTTCTGAATCGGCCCAAGTCACAGCAACGTCTCTTCAGAGTCCAGATGCTGAGGAGGAGGTTGGGGTTCTGGACTCAGACCAGCAGGATTTCCTTCAGACTGGATCCCACAGGAGGAGAACAAACTGGTTTCACTGTGTTTTCTCAGAATATTCCCTTAGTTGTTTTATTGACCTATGTAGTGATGTGTCTGGGTTGTTGTTGTTTAGTCTGGTCTCAGCAGGACAACCAGTCAGAGGACAGGAAGTGAAGCAGGGACTCCTCCTTCCTCTGTAAACACTCAGTCCCACTTTTACATGGCAGCCTCTCTGATTCTGCTGGTTCGTCTTTACATCCAAATAAACACAGACATAAGAATTCATATTCATGTTGAGCATCGGATGAAGATGCAATGAAGATGAAGATGAAGATGAAGATAAAGATGAAGTGTGTCTGAATGTTTTGATTAGATTACATTTAATCCTGTTTACTTGGATGACAATTTTGTCATTTAGATGCTAATAAGACAAACATTTGAAAATGCACCGGCGACATTAGCACAAGCCACGCTCATTTAAAATTCATTCATTTTATTCATTTCAGCTCTGTTTGTGCCAATTTTACAAATGCTAATGCTGCAATTAAGTTAGAATTAGTTAATCCAATCTGAGGGAGATTTGTCAGACAGAAAGACACAGACGGGCTGGTGGAGTGTGTTACCACGTCTCAACACTGAGCTGTGTGTGCATGCATGTGTTTCTGTATGTATGAGCATATTTATGTATGTATGTATGTATGTATGTATGTATTTATGCATGCATGCATGCATGTATATATGTATGTGTATTCATGCATGAGTACATTCATGACATGATGGAAATCAAGAAAAATATTCTGGTGTTCAGATGTGAAAACACTGGAGTGTTTTTTTTTTTTTTTTTTTTTTTTAAAGTCTGATAACTTTATTTCAACAACAAGAGAGTTTCTGTAATTAATATCTACTTGGATCTGTTATTAATATATTGATAGATAGAGAGACAGACAGATAGATAGATACTTTATTGATCCCAAAGGTGTTGGATGGGGTTGAGGTCGGGGCTCTGTGCGGGCCGCTCAACTTCTTCCACCCCAAACTCAGCCGGCCACGCCTTTATGGAGCTGCTCTGTGCACTGGGGCTCAGTCATGCTGGGACAGGAAAGGGCCTTCCTTCCCCAAACTGGTCCCACAGAGCTGGAAGCAGAGAATTGTCCAAAATGTGTCGGTGAGCTGAAGCGTTCAGATTTCCCTTCAGTGGAGCTGAGGGGCCGAGGCCGAGCCCAGAAACACCAGCCCACAGCGTGACCCCTCCTCCAGCAAACTGCACAGTCGGCACAATGCGCTCAGGCAGGGAACGTTCTCCTGGAGGCAGGGAACGTTCTCCTGGCGTTCCCCAAACCCAGGCAGGGAACGTTCTCCTGGCGTTCCCCAAACCCAGACTGTCCATCAGACCGCCACATAGAGAAGCCTGATTGGTCGCTCTGCAGAACATGTTTCTGCCGCTCTGCCTGCCGCTCGGCGTCGTGCTCGGTGAAAATCTGTGGGACTCTGCAGAGTGATTTTTTTCCTTTTAAGGTTTTAGACAGTTATCCAGTACTATGATCAATGTGTTTTGAGCAGTAATAACAATTTTTAACATGCAAAATCCTATATTAAAATTGCAGAATGGGTGGGTGGGCACTGGACGGACCACTCAAAATATGGATGGTTGGCACACACACACACACAAACACACACACACACACACGTCGGAGCAGCGCGGGCTCAGGTTCGGTTGGGGCCTGGTTCTAAGTAGCAGTACAGGGTGTTTGGTGTATGAAATATGTGCATTAATCCCTCAAAAACATTACAACAATACATACAGAAATAAGAAACTCAGCATATGGAAAACGTAAACCTTTATACACCGCATATCCACAGGTCCTAGATGTCCTACATATATAAAATATTACACAATTAAACAGTTAAAGAAAGCGTTAAATAGTGTACAGCTCTGCAGTCTGTTAACTCAGGACGTTATCAGCACTCTTACTGTTACTAATAATAATAATAATAAAATCAGCTCTAATGAAAGTGGTTCTGCCGGCCCGTCGGGACCCAGAGCTCACTGACACTCACAGCTCGTTAAGGTCCAGATCTCGTTAAGGTCCAGAGCTTGTTATGGTCCAGAGCTTGTTATGGTCCAGAGCTTGTTAAGACCCACAGCTCGTTAAGGCCCACAGCTTACGGCTGACTCAGCAAAACAAATTCAGCAAATGAACATCAGCGACCGAACCTGGAGCTTTTCTGCCAAGGAAGCCCCTCTTAAAGGGACAGAACACAGGCTCAAACACAGTCACACAGAAAAATAAAGGTGCTAAGTGGAACCAAAAATGGTTCCTCAGAGTGATGCCACAGAAGAACCATTGGAACCAATGGTTTAAAGAACCATTTCTGCAGATGGTTCTTTAAAAAAGCAAACATTTTTTATTATTTCATCGTCCAGCAGAAAACAGTGATGGTCCTCAACCTTAACAAATAAAACTTGTTTTAAATAAAATAATAATAACAGAGTGGACAGAGGAGACAGAGGAAATGTCCACAAGACAGGAGACGGTTTGGACGACAAGTGAAAACTAAAAACCAAAAAATAATCAAATAATCAAACACACATGAAACTGTGTTTATTTATTTATTTTATTTATTTATTTATTTAAAAGGGATAGTGCTTATTAATAAACATTTCATATGTAAAAATGCCAGTTTGTAGTCATAGGCTAATTTCCAACTGTAGTCCCTTGGCAGGTTGATGTAAAAAAAAGAAGGGGAAGAAGGATAAGAAAGAGAGAAAACTCAACAAGAACAAGACACATAATACAAAACATATACTATACTAACATAAAACAAAGTAAAAAAAAAAAAACATAAAACATACACAAAGACAAGTTTATACAAACAGATGTGATTGCACAATGGTCCATGATGTGACCGCATATTGTTCATAACTAACCATGATCACAGATCTGGTTTGTTCGGAGCCACACCTTCAAATGTCCCTTAAATGTTAAATAACTGGGACTTTCTCTAACGTACTACCTCTGTACGATAGAACATTTTGGCCAAATGTGGTTCGTCTAAAAGGCACCTCACAGTCCCCTCTATTGGTGGCTCTGGTGGCTCAGGTGGTGGAGTGGCTGACTGCCCTCAGTTTGATGAAGTCATTTAGTGGCGGCGGTGCCAACCCATGCAAGATTTTAAACATCAAACGGGCTATTTTAAAATTCCTAAAATTTTCAAAACTTAACAACTTATACTTAGGGAGAATACTACTGTAATGATATGATTTTTTTTTTTTTTTAATCTAAGATTTTAACCGCTTTTTTATACAGTGATTCAATTGGTTTGAGTGCCATGACTCCAGTAAAGGACCAGCTAGTTATACAGTAATCTATGTGTGAGAATATCATTGAGTGAAGGAACATTAAAGCAGCACTATTATTTAAAGATGTCCTTATCTGTTTAAAATTACTCAGGTTAAATTTAATAGTATTCAGTATTTTTTTGGTGTGGCTCATGAAAGATAGTGTTGAGTCCAAGGTGACCCCAAGGTATTTGAACTCTTCCACAAGTTGTAGTTCATCTACCCCTAGAAATACATTTGAGTGTGTTATTTTAGCTGCGTGCTTAGAAAACATCATACAAATAGTTTTTTTGGTATTCAACAGCAGACAAGATCCCTTAAGCCAGTCCTGTATGTGGGCCAACGCAGATGTGAGAATACAGGCAGCTTCATCCACGTTTTTTGCTGGAGTAAAACCAACCGTGTCGTCTGCGTACATTTGTATGTTAACATTTCTGCATATGTTTGGAAGATCATAAATATATAAGGAAAATAAAATAGGTCCAAGAACTGAGCCTGGTGGGACCCCTACTGAGCTTTCCAGGTATGGGGATTTGGCACTGTTGACCACTGTGCACTGTCTTCTGTTAGACAGATAAGATGTCATCCACTCGATAGCTTGAGTAGAGAAGTTAAAGCGTGTGAGCTTAGCCAGTAAAACTCGGTGGTCAGCGGTGTCAAATGCCTTTTTAAGGTCAAGGAAGACAGCACCGACACAGTTTCTCATCAGTTAGTTAGACATGGGTTAATCCTCCATCGATATGTTTTCTCATAACAGTGAACACATAACCCACATAATCATAATGTGAAAAAGCGAGCTGACACCCAGAGCTCTGACAGAAACAGCAGAGCAGAAGAATCAGAGAGACAAACGAGAGCAAAACAACATGAAGAAAAATCCAGATTTAAAGTTAAAACAGAAAAATAAAAGACGCAAAACACAGGAGAGAGAAAGCAGCAGGATATGGAGAGAGTAAAACTAATTATATGCACATGAGATGAATTGATTGATTAATTAATTAAAAAACTAATTCTTCCCTCTATATGCAGCTGTGAGAACAGTGAGGGGTTAACTGATGTAACACACACAACTAATGTGTGTGTGTGTGTGTGTGTGTGTGCGTGTGTGAGCGTATGTGTGTGTGTGTGTGTGTGTGTGTGTGTGTGACATATAGGTTTCTGGATCAGAGGTTTTTAATCGTGCTGCATTGCTCCGTCTTGGGATATCAGCTTATTGGGATTAAGACACAGCACTCAGCTCGAGGAGTGTGTGTGTGTGTGTGATTGTGTGTGTGTGTGTGTGTGTGTGTGTGTGAGTGAGTGTGTGTGAGTGTGTGTGTGTGTGTCTGTGAGAGAGAGTTTAATTTCATGTAATCCAATTTGAGGCAAACAGCTTCCCTGAAGCCTCGGCCGCCTGTCGCCGCGGCATTTGTCGGTTTTGTGATTCAGAGTTTTTTTACAAATAAAATTGAAAAAGATCCACAGGGGCCGGGCAGGGGCCCCAGTGCAGGCAGGGGCCCCGGTGCAGGCAGAGGCCCCGGTGCAGGCAGAGGCCCCGGTGCAGGCTGTGCAGAGGGGCCCCTGACACAGTACAGCACAGCACAGCAGGGGGCGCTGTGCTGGAAGCTACAACAGACATGGAGCTCCATAACCAAGCAGCTGGCAGAGTAACAGGAACATCTGCACCGAGCTGGGGCCGGACATCCCAAGGCCGACATGGAAGACGCCTCCAAAGCTGCTGGAGAACCACAGAGCCCAGATCCTGTGGGACGTCCAGATCCTGTGGGACGTCCAGATCCTGTGGGACGTCCCGATGCAGACGGATCAGCTGGCGGCTGGTCCAGCAGACATGGAGCTGGTCCACAGACAGCAGAAGGAGGCAGCAGGGAGAGATGCAGCGATCCTGAACCCCGAACCCACAGAGAGCTACACACACACACACACACACACACACACACACACACACACACACACACACACACACACACAGTGACTGAGCTGCAGCAGCTTCAAAATTCCTCACATATCAACTCCTGTCTGCTCAGCTGAGAAATCACCCAGAATGCACCTCTGTCAATCCTCGCTCCACATGTCTACCCACAATCCTCCTGTGTTCCCCCTCAGATGTGCCATGTACCTGTACCAGGCTGTGTGTGTGTGTGTGTGTGTGTGTGTGTGTGTGTGTGAGGAGGGAGCAGTTGTGCTTGACGGTGCTTGACAGTGTGTGTGTGTGTGTGTGTGTGTGTGTGTGTGTGTGTGTGTGTCTTCACATCACACTCACTGCTGGGAAATCCTTAAAGAAAAAAACAGAAACATTAAACTGAACTGAACTCAAATTTTTTTTAATTTAATTAATTATTGTGTTTTTATTTATTTTTTAAAACTTTTTATTTATTGTAGTTTATTCTCTTATTTATTTGAGAGGCTTTTTAAAATAATAAAAAAAATTGAGCTAATTTAATTCCAAATTTAATTTCCCTTTTTTTTCTTCTACAGTTTTTTTTTTTTTTTTTTTTCGATTGCTTGAACTCATTTTGCAAAAGCTTTGCTCACTGTGCCAAAACTCTGAACACAACGCAAATAAGACCCAACACCTGGAAATAAACCCTCACATTTATGGCAAACTGAAACTCTGTCATCAAAACTTCAAAATCCTTTGTCAAAATGTAACTCTGATGACAAAAGGAGACACATTTCCATCACATGAACACACTTTCACAGCAACACAATAACACACTGAACACAAAACACTGCAGTTTTGTTTTGTTTTTTTTTTTACTGCTTTTCATTTATTTCTTCAAAAAGAATTCTGCAAAGCTCAAATAGAAATCAAGCATCTTTTTCACAGTAACAACTGTTTCCAAAATAACCAACAAATAAAAATAAATAAGAAAGGTGTCAACTCAAAAATGTACACAGTATACAGTGTATTGTACTTTACAGTACAGTTCAATCACTTTTTCCAGTATAATGAAACTGGGATCCACTTTGCCATCATCTTCTCCTCCAAACCACAGCAGAAGTTTTCTTTTGCAAATGTGTTCATACCTTTTCATTGGATTCACACATTTTTCAAAGTCCTCAAACAGAGAAGCAGCTCAGGCATAACGAGGGGATGATTCTGATTGGCCGCTGCTGAAGGGGTGGGGCCATCTGATTGGCCAGGTGGAACAGGTTCAGGAAGTGGAGGGTCAGCTCATCGCCATGGCAACAGTGTGATCAGTGGAAACAGGGTGGCTATGTGTGTGTGTGTTTGTGTGTCCTTGACTTTGTGTAAAGTGAGATTGATCACGTTAATATCAGACCAGTAGAGGACACACACACACACACACACACACACACATACACACACACACACACACACACACACACACAGTCATCTTGGTGTGTAATTACGGGGCCGAATCAGGATGAAGTGACTGTGAAAAACAAAATGTTTCTTTTGTGACGTTTTTACTCACCTTTTTAAATTTATTTTTTACTTTTTTTAAAAAAAATATATATTTCTTACAAGTTTCTGGGTCGTTTTTGCTCATTCTCTCGTTTTGTTTTGCCGAGGTTGATTTAATTCAGATTAAACACTTTCACACTGAATCCATTCAGTTAAATCAAGGATCAGTGATGATGATGATGATGATGATGATGATGATGATGATGATGATGATGATGATCAGCTCAAGCATCTGATAATAAAGGGGTCAAAGGTCAGTTCCTGTGACCTCAGCGTGAACTCTGTGCTGCACCGTCAGGGAGGATTTTTTTTTTTTTTTTTTTTAA
>NC_043995.1:33886566-33896566 GCF_902150065.1 Myripristis murdjan | reverse complement strand
ATCAATACATCCTTAAAAAAACAATACATACTTAACAAACAATACATCCTTAAAAATCAATATGTCATTAAATAACAATGCATCATTAAAAAACAATGCATCCTTACAAAGAATCCACGCCCATATTCGAGTGTGGCTCCATCTTTTAGTTTGAACTGATTTCAGTCGCTCATCGCAGCGTCTGCGACTCCATCTCCCAGTTTCTGCTGTTAGCCGGCGTTAGCTGACATGCTACGATGTCTCTGGCTCTGGCACAGCTTGATGACATCAGCAATGTTAGTCCCACCTGATTGGTCGGTCCCGACTCCCCCCCCCACCACCACCTCCACACCCTGAAATGAACTGTGAGCAATGATCGCTGAGGAGCTGAGGACACGGGAGGAGGGGGATTGTTTTCATCAGCCAGAGGAGGAAGATACAGGGGGAGGAGGAGGAGGAGGGTGGAAGGCGGGGGAGGAGAGGAGGGAGGCGGAGGCGAGGTGATGGCTTTTTCTCCCGGCTTCTCTCATCATCGTCTTCATGACAGCCGGTAATTAGCTGCCAGCTGGAGGATCCCTCTGAAGTCCAGCCCTCCACTTACTGCTGCCACACACACACACACACACACACACACACACACACACTCACACAAACACACACACACACACACACACACACACACACACATACACACACGCACTCAAACACACACACACACACACACACACACACACACACACACACACACACACAACGATTTGGACTGACGATTGCCTTTTTAAGTGTGTATGTGGTGTGTGTGTGTGTGTGTGTGTGTGTGTGTGTGTGGATACAGGTAACAGTGGAAAGTTATAAAGGAAGATTTTGCACATGTTCTCCTTAGGAACCAAAGAAGAACCAAAGGCCCACAGTGGCTCCGCCCACTCGGTCTGTGCAGCAGTGACACAGGTAGCTCACCTGGGCCCCTTCCTGCAGTGTGTGTGTGTGTGTGTGTGTGTGTGTGGGAAGAAACACACACACACACACACACACACACACACAGTGACGGTGACGATGAGAACAAGGCGATGTGTTATCGACTGGCCGCCGTCATCAGGTCGCACGGCCGTCAGTCACATGACTTCCTCATCATCATCTTCCTCATTCACAGAAGGTCATTATGCACATATTTGATGGCAGAGCAGAGCCGCTGCTTCCTCCCAGCCTGCAGACATCCATCATCCGACCTGCAGAGCCACGTGGAGGCCATCTGAGCGTCTGCAGTCTGGAGAGGAGGCGCCGCCGCCGCCGCCACCCCCACCGCCGCCGGACTCCTCTGACAGATCAGAGACTGTCGCTAAACTCTGGAGGCTTCAAACTGTCACACACCAGCTGTGCACAGGTTCGGCAGAAATTAAGCGAGAAGGTGTTTCATGTGTTAGCAGCTTTTGTAAAACACGCAGCAGCGTCAGCGTGGCCGGCAGCAGGTCAGCCCTCATCCCGCCGACACGACACAACACCCTGCCTCACAAACACGCCTCACAAACACACCTCACAAACACGACTGACAAGAAGATACTCCAGTGAGAAACAACCGTCACAACAGCATGTTAACATGACAAAATGTTATTAGTTATGTAAATGTTGTAAGAAAAAAAAAAGGAGGAGACAGTGAACACATCGCCCGCAGGTGACAGTGAACACATGGGGCCCTATCTTGCGCCAGACTCCCTAAACCCGCTATTTGCGGATTTAAGATTTAGGAAGAGGCGTTCCCCCATAAAAGTTGCTATCTTGTGCACCTCCCGCTATCCGCAAAACACCTGCGCTACCCGCTATATTATGCATAGGCGTGTTTTGGGCGTTACGCCAGCTAAACCAATCAGTGTGCCAGGTGCCATTGCCTTTAAGGGCAGGCTGCGCTATCCTAAATCCTAAATCCTAAACCCGCGATGGAGAGAGGGAGGTAGATTTTCTCAGGGCTTCTACTGAGGCTAAAGCAAGTTGGCTTTATATACATATTATATATTATATCATAGGCGAGTTAATTCGGGAGGTGGAGCCACATGTGTCCAAGTGGACGTGTCACAAGGTTGTACTGATTGAGTAAAATCCCCGGCCACACCACACACACACAAGAGGCAGAGGTGGAACTATGTGTAAACTAATTTATTGACAAGGTGGATTGGGCAAATAAAATATTAAAAATAAAAATATAGCACAGCTGCTGGCTTATGATAAAACAATAAAACGTGCTGGCGTATGTGTCCAATTAAAACAGTCTTTCCTCTAAACAGTCTATATGAGTAATATACTCAGTCCATTCCGGCGGCGTCCCGGTATCAGTCCGACCGTGTGCGTGGTGAGGCTCCGTCGGGGCGCGCATTGAAGCCGCCTGGGCGCGCTCTCCTAACATCCCAAACTTTAGGGATAGCGGATAGCGGGTGGTCCTGACCACCCGCTATCCGCTATCCGCAAGTGTGTGCGCAAGATAGCAACTTTAGGGATAGCGCATGAAACACGCCCACGAACACACCTCCAGGCGCAAATGACGGAGTCGGCATAAGGATAGCGGGTAGCGGGTGGCGCAAGATACCGTTTAGGGATAGCGGAAGCTCCTAAATCCGCAATTTGCGGGTAGCGGGTAGTGGCAGCGGGTAGCGGGTGGCACAAGATAGGGCCCATCGCCTGCAGGTGACAGTGAACACATCGCCCGCAGGAGACAGTGAACACATCGCCCGCAGGAGACAGTGAACACATCGCCTGCAGGTGACAGTGAACACATCGCCCGCAGGAGACAGTGAACACATCGCCCGCAGGAGACAGTGAACACATCGCCTGCAGGTGGAAACCAGGTGCACGATGCCCCTGAGTTCAGTGGTTATCTGTGGATTTCAGGTCAAATTAAAAGGTAAATGTGCAGTAAAAGTTGTTCTGTTTGAATTAAATAAACAAACCAAAACAAAACAAAGCAGAGAAAAGCTTTGTGAAAGTGAAATTCAGACAAATAAACCAAATAAAACACTCAGTGCTACAAATACAGACAGGATTAATGGCAGTTAATGTGGAGTATTAAAGCCACAGTGACTAACAGTAACTGGCTATATGTGTGTCACTTTAAGGAATATCTAATAAATTGATATTTTAAAACGTCACACTGAGTCAGAGCGTGAATCAGAGCCAGTTCCCTCATTTCCTGTGTTTTTTCTTTCTCCTACATTTAAGTTTTTGTGACTGGATTTTTTTTCTTCATAAATCTCCTCGTGCTGCTGTCGGCCCTCTGGCATTAATAAAGTCTCCATCTGTCGTCCAGCACCTTTAACCAGGAGCCTCCTGCCTCGTTTAAACAGCTTCAATTAGAGTTTCACGTCTCTGGAGAATCATCTGTCTGTGTTGTGTCTCCCTGCCTGTTTGCTTCAGGCTCTCTGGGGAATAAAGTTTCAGAGTTTGGTCCAAACTCTCTGTGTGATTTCCCTGCTGACTCAGCAGAAACACTCGGCATGGTTCTGCCAGGAGGACAGGAATCACAGGGGTGCTCCCCCTCAGGGATCAATAAAGTATTCCTGATTCTGATCCTGATTCTGATCCTGATTCTGATTCTACGTCTGAGGCCAGCTGTGTCTCCACAGTCTCCTCCGGTCTCTGCTGGTCCTCGGTGGGACTGTCCCGCCCGGTTTCCAGCTGCTGGTGGCCCAGAGAATCCCAAAGGGCCAGACAGGGCCGACCCGGCTCTGAGGCGGAGCTAAGGCTGGTGAGGCGGGGCTTGCCTGGCTGTGGGCGGGGCTTAAGAGCTGGAGATATTTAGCAGCTGATCAGTCCAGATGTCAGCACAGCAGCTCGCTTTGTGGCAGAAAAATAACAGAGGAAAGAAAACTGGAGGACGAGTGGCAGTCGTGGTCAGACGAGGACATCAGGGCTCTGCTCCTGAGATCCTGCACAAACCGGCCAGAAGGCTTCGTCTGAATCCGGATTTAACGTCAAGCCTTCACTTTTGGTGCCATCTCCCTGCAGCTCCTCTTTGAAACCTGAGAATTGTCTTTCTCCCAAAAACATGGGAAAAAAGGCATTGAGCAACCTGGCAACAAATAACCTGTAAATTTGCAAGAAACTTGTAAAAGCGTACAAGAAAATGATCCTGAAACTGTCACTGTGCCTGATGGATAGATATAAAGAACATGAAACTGATCATGAACTTCTCAACCCGTCACCGGTATCCAAAGATGAAAGTTCAAATCAAGAACTGTTTTTGTTCTGTATTTTCTTTTTTTCCTTATTTTATATTATTGTTGTTCCTCATAGATCAAATGTTGACATGCAGATTGATTAATCTGATTATTTAGGAAGCAGAAAAGGAAGCGGGCCTAAACATGATCCCTGTGGAACCCCTCAGGCAGAGGACAGTTCAAACTTCACTTTCAACAATCCAAATGAGGATAATGATTCTGAATCAGAGGCCGAGCTGCAGCAGGCAGGAAAACCTCTGGATCCTTCATTTCCTCACAAAAAATAAAAAGATTATTTCCTCAAAGAAGAAATCCTGTCTTCAGTGGAAAAAAATAAACAAGCTGCAAGACAATTACTGTCCTGTGAAGTCGAGTTTTCTGGTGCCGGTTTGAAGCGACGTTATCTTCACAGAGCCTTCATTTCCTGTTGGCGCAATGAGCCTGAAGGGTCAGGAAACTCCTCGTGTACACCAGCCCGGGGACTTTTAATTTGAAGAGAAAGAAACCATCAGTGAGCTGCTTTCATCTCACACACACACACACACACACACACACACACACAGGCTGGCTGTGGGATCAGAGGAGTATGTGTGTGTGAATGTATGCATGAATGTGTGTGTGTGTGTGTGTGTGTGTGTGTGTGTGTGTGTGTGTGTGTGTGTGTGTGTGTGTGCGTGTGTGTGTGTGTGTGTGTGTGTTGGTCTCTGTGGCTCCGCAGACAAAAATAGCTCATGTCAGAAATTAACATGGAAAGACGTTTACACTAATGATAGTAGAGGAGACGGCGTATGGTTTCCATAGCAACGGCTGTCATTACCTGAGCGTTGGTGTCAGCTTTCTGTCGCCGGATGGTGTGTGGCTCTGTGCTGCCTTCACAGGGAATGGGACGTCAGAGCATTATCTGTAAAACTCCCTGTGTCAGCTTTCCTCTTGACAACATGAGTTTCTTCCCACGTCGCAGCGAAAACGCCGCGTTTCACCGAAGAAAACATGGAGCCTGACGGCTGCAGGCGGAGAAACACACTCTGCAGACGACTCACCGCTTTTTTTTTCTGAATGTTTAAACACATTTTACAGCACGCTTCTATAAAAACCAAACTCTGCTCTCTGCGTCGCCTGGCTCTCCACACCAGGACGCCTCAAAACTTCATCTCACATCTTCACCTCCTCCTCCTCCTACATTTTTATATATACAGTACAGGGCAAAAGTTTGGACACACCTTCTCATTCAATGCGTTTTCTTTATTTTCATGACTATTTACATTGTAGATTCTCACTGAAGGAATCAAAACTATGAATGAACACATGTGGAGTTATGTACTTAACAAAAGAAGGTGAAATAACTGAAAACATGTTTTATATTCTAGTTTCTTCAAAATAGCCACCCTTTGCTCTGATTACTGCTTTGCACACTCTTGGCATTCTCTCCATGAGCTTCAAGAGGTAGTCACCTGAAATGGTTTTCACTTCACAGGTGTGCCTTATCAGGGTTAATTAGTGGAATTTCTTGCTTTATCAATGGGGTTGGGACCATCAGTTGTGTTGTGCAGAAGTCAGGTTACTACACAGCCCACAGCCCTATTGGACAACTGTTAAAATTCATATTATGGCAAGAACCAATCAGCTAACTAAAGAAAAACGAGTGGCCATCATTACTTTAAGAAATGAAGGTCAGTCAGTCCGGAAAATTGCAAAAACTTGAAATGTGTCCCCAAGTGGAGTCGCAAAAACCATCAAGCGCTACAACGAAACTGGCACACATGAGGACCGACCCAGGAAAGGAAGACCAAGAGTCACCTCTGCTTCTGAGGACAAGTTCATCCGAGTCACCAGCCTCAGAAATGGCAAGTTAACAGCAGCTCAGATCAGAGAGCAGATAAATGCCACACAGAGTTCTAGCAGCAGACCCATCTCTAGAACAACTGTTAAGAGGAGACTGCATGAATCAGGCCTTCATGGTCAAATAGCTGCTAGGAAACCACTGCTAAGGAGAGGCAACAAGCAGAAGAGATTTGTTTGGGCCAAGAAACACAAGGAATGGACATTAGACCAGTGGAAATCTGTGCTTTGGTCTGATGAGTCCAAATTTGAGATCTTTGGTTCCAACCGCCGTGTCTTTGTGAGACGCAGAAAAGGTGAACGGATGGATTCCACATGCCTGGTTCCCACTGTGAAGCATGGAGGAGGAGGTGTGATGGTGTGGGGGGTGTTTTGCTGGTGACACTGTTGGGGATTTATTCAAAATTGAAGGCACACTGAACCAGCATGGCTACCACAGCATCCTGCAGCGACATGCCATCCCATCCGGTTTGCGTTTAGTTGGACCATCATTTATTTTTCAACAGGACAATGAGCCCAAACACACCTCCAGGCTGTGTAAGGGCTATTTGACCAAGAAGGAGAGTGATGGAGTGCTGCGGCAGATGACCTGGCCTCCACAGTCACCGGACCTGAACCCAATCCAGATGGTTTGGGGTGAGCTGGACCGCAGAGTGAAGGCAAAGGGGCCAACAAGTGCTAAACACCTCTGGGAACTCCTTCAAGACTGTTGGAAAACCATTTCAGGTGACGACCTCTTGAAGCTCATGGAGAGAATGCCAAGAGTGTGCAAAGCAGTAATCAGAGCAAAGGGTGGCTATTTTGAAGAAACTAGAATATAAAACATGTTTTCAGTTATTTCACCTTTTTTTGTTAAGTGCATAACTCCACATGTGTTCATTCATAGTTTTGATGCCTTCAGTGAGAATCTACAATGTAAATAGTCATGAAAATAAAGAAAACGCATTGAATGAGAGGGTGTGTCCAAACTTTTGGCCTGTACTGTATATATATATATGTATATAACCTGACTTGAATAAGGGAAAAAACTCCTGCAGCTGATTGGCTCTGAGGTTCTCTAACTCAAATTTGATTGGCTGCCAGAGCCGTCAATCATCCTCAGAGTGGACGAGGACGGGGTGAGGACTGCAGCTCACAGAAACATGTCCATTTGTAGTTCAGTTTGTATTTTTTCACATGGCTGCATGCAGCCACCTGACTGGCATTACGCTGAGGTCAGCGGGCTTAGCACCTCCTCCTTTCCCACAATCCCCTGCACACGCTTCCTGCCTCATCTCTTCAAAAATGACTGGGAAGAGATTTGAGAGAATCCGACACACTGACTTGGAAAACAAAACAAAAACAAAATAAAAAGTAATTTTAAAAAAACATCATTTTGGTGCAGAATCTCTGCGGTTTCTGACTCGACCTCATCAGCACAAACACCTCCTCCTCTTCTTCTTCTTCTTCTTCTTCTTCTTCTTCTTCTTCTTCTTCAGTAGAAACCCTCTCCAAGCCTCCAGCGGAGTGTGTGTGTGTGTGTGTGTGTGTGTGTGTGTGTGTGTGTGTGTGTGTGTGTGTGTGTGTGGAGGGGAGCTGCAGGGCTGAACTCTGTGATCTGCATCTCAATTAAAGTCCTGACGGCGCCTCAATGTCAGCACACAAAGCAAGAGCAAGAACAAGAGGGTTATTTTAGATGTGAGAGGCGGTGGAGGTCGAATATATGAGCCACACACACACACACACACACACACACACACACACACACACACAGAGCTCCATTCTCTCTCAGGAGTGAAAAATATCTCCAGCTCTTAATTACAAAATGGACGATATCAGTGGAGGAACTCCTCGTCCCCTGGTGTGTTCCAGAGAGCGCAATTAACACACACTGCTCTGTGTGTGTGTGTGTGTGTGTGTGTGTGTGTGTGTGTGTGGTGTGTGTGTGTGTGTGTGTGTGTGCGTGCGTGTGTGTGTGTGTGTGTGTGTGTGTGCAGCACAGCTGAGGCAGTGCAGTAATAACATGCTGTGTGATGAAGTGTTTATCTCTGTTTGCTCTTTAGCCAGTTTGACTCTGGCAAACAGCAGCACTTTATTGCTGTGGAGACTGCTGTGTGTGTGTGTGTGTGTGTGTGTGTGTGTGTGTGTGTGTGTGTGGGTCATGTTGTGTGATGAGTGAGAAGAGAGTCAGGAAAGTAAATCTTTGTTAATAGAATGAAATTCTCTGATGATGTTATTTATTATTTATGCAGCAAAAAGTTATGGCGGTGTATTAGGGCCACTGTAGGAAAAAATAAAAATTACAGAGCTGTGTGAGGGCGGCTAATAGTATGAGAAAAAAACTCTGAGATTAAAAATTCTGAGATTATAAAGTCACAGATTTGCTTGGTGGAGCGGTGAGAGAGGCTCTTCTTCCTGTTTCAATCTTCTTCTGCTTTTCATTCTGTTTCTTTTTCCCAGCTGGATGTTTGGTGTTTATTCTCGTTCATGTTATTCCGTGTTTCTGCCTGATCATGTGTTTGATGTGTTTTGTAGACTTCATCATTTTTCCAGCGGCTCTAAAAATAAACGTAGGAGCGTCTCTGCCCGTTTTCCTCGCTGCAGATGCATTGTGGGAAAACGTCGCTGTGTCCTCTGAGGCTCTGACAAAGAGGTTTAATGATTTTATTTTTATCCTGTTTGTGTCTCAAACTCATTAGCAGAAAATCTGAATATCTCCCTCTCCTCCTCGCCTCCTCACATCTCTCCTCTCCTCTTCACCTCGGGACAAAAAAAAAACCCTCTGTTGAAAAGAGTTGGCGCGCGGCGGCGGGTTTGCACCGTCTCCTTATTTAAATAAAGGTTAGGGAGCAGGACTGAGCTGTGGCTCGGGGCTCATTCTGCTCGCTGGCCTTTACTAACTTTCTGCTAACAGGATTCATTTGAATTTATGAATGTCGATGCCCTTTAATTGGCGGCAGCTCAAACTTGCCCTTTGTCACCGATCTTTAAATACCAAGAGCCTCTTCCTGCAGCACCGCATCGCTCAGCGAGGCCGCATCGCTCAGCGAGGCCGCTGCTCGCCACCCGGTGCCCTGCACGGTGACGCCCCGCACGCCGCCGCCCCGCACGCCGCCGCCCGCACGCCATCTCTTTAAAAGATTGGGTTTTCAGAGAGCGGGCTCCTCAGGTCAGGACGGACGAGGAGCACAGATCAAAGCCCAACATCCCAACAGGAGCTGCTTTATTAAAGTGCAGAACGACAGAGGAGACCTTCATCCTTTATACACGACACACGCGAGAGAGAGAGAGAGAGAGAGAGAGAGAGAGAGAGAGAGAGAGAGAGAGAGAGAGAGAGAGAGAGAGAGAGAGAGAGAGAGAGAGAGAGAGAGAGAGAGAGATGGATGGATGGATGGATAGGGAGATGAAAAAGAGTAAATGTGTGAGGAGAGTCTGGAGGTCAGACCTGAAGAATAAAACATGACTTTCATTTCTCTTTCAGTGTAAAAAAAATATTGTGGCTCAGTTTCCTCCAGAAAGAGTCCTTCACACACACACACACACACACACACACACACACGCACACACACACACACACACACATAGACACACACACACACACACACATGCAGGTATTCTCTCTCTCTCATATTTGCATCATTTCTCTGCGCAGCACTTTCCCTCTCTCATCTAGATTCTGTCTACTGTGTGTGTGTGTGTGTGTGTGTGTGTGTGTGTGAGTGTGTGTGAGTGTGTGTGTGTGTGTGGAGTTTCTTCACTCTGTTTGATTACATCATCACCCAGACCAGCAATTTGCATAATCTAATCAAAAGGCGGCTCATACTCTTTTTTACATTTTTTTTTTTTTTTTTTTTGTTCCCCATCGTCTGGTGGGTGAAACACGACGACGGCGCGAAGGGGGGCAGGAAGTGACATCACAGGAAGACTTCCAACAAACACACAGACACACAAACACACAGACACACAGACACACAGACAGACAGACAGACAGACAGACAAAC
>NC_043995.1:33834066-33884066 GCF_902150065.1 Myripristis murdjan | reverse complement strand
CTCCTGCCGGCGCCTTTGTGCTGCAGATGCTGCAGATGCTGCAGATGTTGCTGCAGATGTTGCTACAGATGCTGCTTTAGCTGTTTTCTCAGTAGTTTTTAAGAACCTTACTGTCGCCTCTTCAGAGCTGCAGTATCTGGAGGACTTGGACATTTGAAAACATCTGAAGTCTTTCCTCTTCAAACTGAAATGAACTCGCTCATTTTCCTCACATATTTCGACCTTTCCCAGCTGCCTTCATTATTTCCTGGCCGGCTGATGTCATCCTGCATGAAACGGTAAAACCGCTGCAGGAAAAACTCCCTGTTTCATCACGTAATAAAGAAACAGAAAAACAGTAGATTATATGAACTCTTTATTCGCTGGACTAAAATAGCAGCTTCCCGAGGAAAATAATCAATGATTTATTATTCGTGCTCACTGGAAACTCTGGAAAAGAGACAGAAAAGTGAAGGAGAGATGAAAACACCTCGGGTCACGAGACGCAACAAAAGAAAATCAAAATGAGCTCCATGATTACAGGCTGATTGGATTCAAGCGCTGCTCCAAATTAAGCCCCTGCCCCAATTTATAGAGCCATGATGCTCACAGCGCCGTAATTTCCCGCAACACAAAAACCTCATTTACTGACATCTGGCACTTATTTTAAACATTTTGACTGGAATATTCCTGTTTCTGCCTAAAGCCAATCCACTTCCCCCATTAAACAGAGAGGGCAGGCGCTCACGATGCGTTCACTGTCACCTGCACATGATGCGTTCACTGTCACCTGCACATGATGCGTTCGCTGTCACCTGCACGCGATGCGTTCACTGTCACCTGCACGCGATGCGTTCACTGTCACCTGCACGCGATGCGTTCACTGTCTCCTGCACACGATGCGTTCGCTGTCACCTGCAGACGATGCGTTCGCTGTCTCCTGTACATGATGCGTTCGCTGTCACCTGCAGACGATGCATTTGTTGTCTCCTGCACATGATGCGTTCGCTGTCACCTGCAGACGATGCATTTGTTGTCTCCTGCACATGATGCGTTCACTGTCTCCTGCACGCGATGCATTTGTTGTCACATGCAGACGATGCGTTCGCTGTCACCTGCAGACGATGCGTTCGCTGCCCCCTGCAGATGTGTTGCAGATGTTCATCATCAAACTGCCGTGTCTCTCCAGCAGAGTGGACAGGAGGCTCCGTCTGGAGAACCTGGACCAGTTTGAAACACCTGGTAAATCTGAAAACTGATAAAATGTCATGGAAAGAGATCTTTCACATTTTCAGCCACTGATCTGCAGGTCAGCGGCGTATGGAAGCCCAAACGGGTCAAACCATGCAGCGTGCTGACACACAGCTGTGGACATCAGGAAATGATTTATGTGTTAACATGTTATTAACATGTTGTTAAGGTGTTAATGCTTTTACACAAAAACAACATGCTGCACACACACACACACACACACACACACACACACACACACACAGTGTTGACGTGTGATCTGAGATGTCTTATTACTGTGACGGACGGACAAACAGACGTACAGCAGGAGACGCAGCAGAGCTCAGATAAACGCGCCGGCCCTGAACGCAGCCTGGAACCTCCTGTCACACGCCTGCTCTCCTTCTGCCGGTAACGTGTTCACCTCCGTGTTCGCCTCCAGGTGAACCCCCCCTCCCACACACACACACACACACACACACACACACACCCTGCCCTACATCCAGTGGGGGGGCGTCATTAATCTTGTCCTAATCATCCGGATCTAAATTTACCTGCAGAGGTGCAGGGAGCCTCCTGAGCCTCCTGAGGGTGTGTGTGTGTGTGTGTGTGTGTGTGTGTGTGTGTGTGTGTGTGTGTGTGTGTGTGTGTGTGTGTGTGTGAGTGAGTGTGTGTGTGTGTGTGTGTGAGAGAGAGAGAGAGAGAGAGAGAGAGAGAGACAGTAGGCTGTGGTATTTGTCTGAGAGAAAAAGGATGAACTGTGTGAGAGAGCATCGGAAAATTGAGTCAGTCAGTTAAGTCTGTGTGTGTGTGTGTGTGGGGGGGGGGGGGCTTTGTTGTTTGTTTGTTTGTTTGTTTGTTTTTGTTTCAGCTGCAGACACAAATCAACATCCGCACGCTCCTGCAGGGTTCAGTCCACCATGTTGGTTTTTCAAATTTAAATTAAAAAACATTTCCTCCTGATTGTTTTCTGATTTTTGAAAAAGCTGTTGTGTTTCTCGCTCCAGCCTCAGGCGTCAAAGGCTTCGTCTGCGCTCAGATTAACTCAGGAAGAGGAACATGTTCAAATAATCCAGTCAAATTTTTCTTCTGAGCAAAACGACCCCTGGAGACCCTCAGGGGCCCCTGGCCTGTTGGTGTCTAATCCTAATACAGGATTAAGGGATGACAGGAGCGGAGCTGCAGGTTGTCTGGAGGATCAACAGCCAGAAGAAAAAAACACAAATCAAAAAAAAGTGACTAGCCTTTATTTTGAAGTTTCACTCAAAAAAAAAAAAATCCTCTGCTCCTGAATGACATGAGCAGACAGACAGGCAGGCAGACAGACAGACAGAGAGACAGATAGACAGGCGGGGCTGTAGACGGCAGCGGCCTGTGAGGTCATTAAATGCATCACCACAGGGGGGCGCACTCTTCTGTTCTCCAGTATGATCAGTTTTGCGCTCCCTCTTGACCCCGCCCTGCGTGGAGCGTTTCTGGAAGCTTCCTGAGGAGCGACTGAGCTGCCCAGCCTCCGGTGGGAGGAGAGGAGCAAGTGAATAAAAAAACACCACAATTCCACCTTAATAACACCTTAACAGTTTAACATCACCTTAATACCGCCTTAACACCTCAGTCCCTCCTCAGCAGGTGAGCTCAGGTGCAGTGTTGAAATCAGGCTGCTTCCTGTTTCACTCTGTTTATTTTACACAATAAAAGCCCCCTGAGAGATTTCTGGGAGCGGTCATGTGAGCGTGGAGGCTTCACTTTGGTTTTCCTTGTGGTTTTGCTCAGTCCGACACCTTGTTGTTGTTGTTGTTGTTGTTGTTGTTGTTGTTGTTGTCAGCTGTGTGGTTTCTCTTTAACACAACACATCTGTTTGTTGTCGCTTAAGGACTTTATAATCCCAGTTAATTTGAGCTTTTTTCTCTCATAGTTTTTTTTTTCTGGTAAATTTACCATTTTAATCCTTTTTTCCTTCAGAGTATCACCTCCTCCTCTTCCTCCTCCTCCTCTTCCTCCTCCTCCTCCTCCTCCTCTTCCTCCCCCTCCTCCTCCTCCTCCTCTTGGACTCCATGATTTTTTTCCTCCTATATTGGCCTGAATACGCCGTCGTACCGGAGCGCCGTCTCTGGCCTCGGAGGTTTGCTGGCAGCTCGGTGCCTCTGCCGTGACTCGTTCATCAGGCGTGACGCCGTGACGGGATCCCCGCTCATTAATTATTCAGCGATGCAACATCTACCCCCTCCTGAGCAAACACGGGAAGGACCAGCCTCTCGTCGCCTGCTCCGCCTCGAGGCCCGGAGCCAAACCTCGCCCCCGCAGACCTCAGCCTCGTTAAGCCGAGCGGAGCGACGCTCCCGGCGCCCGGCGAGCCGGCTTCCAGGAAACTAACTGTCACATGATCATCATACTGGGGTGGGTCCTGTGTGTGTGTGTGTGTGTGTGTGTGTGTGTGTGTGTGTGAGCAGCTCAGACACTGCTCGGCCTTCTCTGCGCACACACACACACACACACACACACACACACACACACACACACACACACACACACACACGCACACAGATTGAGTGGTTCTGTTCTGCCTCTTTCGTCCTTCCGCTCTCTCTCTTTTCATTCACTGTCTAGCTCGCTCAACCACCACTGCTCTCTCTCTCTCTCTCTCTCTCTCTCTCTCTCTCTCTCTCTCTCACTTCATTCACGAGTTTATAAAAAAAACACACCGCAGCGCTGATGAGGGAGTTAAGGAAAACACTGAGCAGGTTAACAAGAAAATAAAGTTTATTTTAATATGAATTAACAGGAAAAAACATACTAACGGTAGGTATAACGTTTACGGGAAATTCATTATGTTGACTGGATTATTATGTTATACAGTGCAAACTGTTATTATATTAATAGTTTATTACAAATCAAACTAGATTTTCCATCTTATTAAATCAAGTAAAAGCCAACTGGAGGTGGATCAAAGTATTGAAACCTCATGGATTTATGATTTCTGCTGTGAGCTGCTGAGCTCAGTCTGAGCTTCACTGCTGGATAAGACTTTGGCCCGACTTCACAGAGACAACAGGTCGCAGCAGCCATTTGCTCTTCAGGCTAACTGCCTCTACATTCAATTAATAAAACATGCATTGTGTGTTCTGCCTGCAGCCTCCATGCAGCTCCCAGTTTGTCAGGTTGCATTTTCACGTTCTGACAGCCGCCACTGCAGAACCAGCAGCACCAGAACTGGTTTAATTATTCAACCATTTGATGTTTTTAATTAATTATGAAGATAATAATGAAAATTTATATGGAGTTAAAAGAAGAAGTCATCACACAGCGCTCTCACAGCTGCCAATTTGTATCAGCAACATTTTTCCTCTCTGTTTTCCCAGTTTCACTCTGCAGCTCCGCCCGGCAGCAGCCGGCTCGCTGAATATTGTAATGAGGGGAGCAGGCCGCCCCGTCCCTCTCATCCCGGGCCAGGCGGCTCCGGGGGGACGTCCCACCAGCTGCCTGCACACATGGCACCTGGCAGCCGTTCAGATGGGCCGGTCTAAGTGCTGTTAAAATACCAAGGCTCCTCATCTGTGCTGCTTTCTGCTGAGAGCAAACCCCCGGCCTCCGCCTCCACCTCCTGCTCTCCACTCAGGTGGACAAATCAACCTGGAATATTTATTCCTGTTGTAACTGCAACGTGCACATTCACACTGCCGCCTGTAATATTTCTGTAGTATTCCTGTAGTAACTATCATATCTAAGGTCAGGAAGAATGTGTTCAATCTGCCCGGACCCGACATGTAAGAAAGGCTGCCATCTCTGAATTTTATACGGAAGAAAAACCACCTGCAAGTTGTTAATACAAATGTTTTGCCTCGTGTTTTTAGGGGAGCTCCTGTCTTATCGAGGGCAGCTGAGCTCCTCCTGCTCCCCTGCAGCGCCCCCTGCAGGCTGACAGTCTGTGTCTCTTCACTCTGATCTGACCATCAGCTGACAGTCCAGCTGCTGAGAGGCACACAGGAGAGTTTCTGTGTGTCGGGGCGTCGGGCTGGACCACAGCTGAGGACGGAGGACGGCAGGTGAGTGGGCGGGGCTTCAGGCCGTCCTGGGTCACCTGTCTGTTTACACCTCTGATGCCATGCGGACAAACGCCTCCTAGGCCTCTCGGTTTTTTCATGTTGGAAACCATTTCCTGTGGGCGTGGCTTGGCATGAGCCTCAGTGAGGCTAGCAACGCTATTATGAATCCCACCGGAGTTCTGGGCAAGAGGAGGGAGGGCAGCCCACTTTGTCATGACATGGGAAAGACTGATGAACGCTGCTCCGTTCTCAAAGAGGAGACCTTAGAAAGGCCTCAGGGGTCCTGGACTATATTTTTATTTAGATTGATGTATGAAAGGCCTCTGAGCGCACTGACCCTCTTTCTGCAACACTGGCCTTGGACTCCTGGATTTTTTTTTAACTTTCCCTTTTGTTTTCATTTTGTTTCTGAATACAGACGAGCTCTTTTCTCCAGCAGAAAGCTCACCGAGAACATCTCCAGTGATTTTCACCAGCGGCTCAGGTCTGACTGCCTGCCCTGTTCCTCAGCAGCTGGAGGTGGCCTTTCAGGTGTAAATGAGATCTTATTTATCTTGTTTACCGTCAGGCTGGTGACCCTGAGAGCTGCTCTTCGCTGGGCGTCCCGTCAGTCTCCCGGGCGGGTCGGCTGAGGTGATTAAAGACCTGCTGCCCCTTTTCAATTAGAGGATTCTAATGAGGGCCTTGCCGGGTCAAACTCTATTCGATAAGGTGTTTTAGGGAAGGTGGTGGACATTAATCAGACGAGTGTCCAGTGGCAGCAGAACTAATCAGAGGGAATTTTTATGCTGATTTATGCCGAGATGTTTAAAATTCAAAATGTTTTCTGGCTGCCCTCTGCAGGCCCGGTTATCTGGAGGACACGTCAACCTAAAACGTCTCCCAAATGTCCGTCACAGGTGGAAATGGTTTTATAGTTTCATAGTTTTAAGTGCAGACTGTGTTTCCGCAGAGTTTCATGCTGCATTCAGGTGCTCCTCATCACCTTGTAAAAGTCAGAAAAAAATGTCCAACTGGTATTTCTCAGCTTTCACCACCTAAAGACTCATTTTTGTCCCCCTGAATTTTCCCATAAATATTTTCTCTTTAATGAAAAAGTGCCAGGATCAAAACAAGGAGTTTGTTCTAAAGGATCATTTTAAAAAATAAAACAAAACCTACATCATTTAACGACACATACAAAGAGTGTGTGTGTGTGTGTGTGTGTGTGTGTGTGTAAGCCAAGTCCATTTAGCAGTGCAGACCTTTTACTGCAGGCTGCTGTGACGTTAATGAGCATCATCATCATCATCATCATCATCATCATCATCATCATCATCATGAGTGGCGGCTCTGCCTTTGTTGGTGCCCTGGGCGAAATTACTCCCTTGCACCCTGTGAAGGAATTTACCATTAAAACCATGTATTGTTAGCCTTTGTATGACCTCAGGTGGTATTTGCAATGGATCAGACCCTCTACCAGCTTCATAATGTCCACACACACACACCCAGCCTCTTCAGTTTTAGAAAACCTATGGAACACCTGGCCAGGGGCTGCAGGTCAGAAAAGCCTCTGACACATTTACAGTCGTGTGTTTATTAATGTGCACTGTCCAAAATGAAATACAACTCTGTTGACAGTAAAACATCAGGTATAGAGCGATAAACATCTTAATGTGACTTGGAGGTCAACAGGTGAAGGGAGGGGCACAAAAGGAGAGGGGCTCCAGTCACAGCTCTGCAGTGAGCAATGTGCTGGCATTCTCACGTCTGTGTTTATTAGAGAAATACAAAAAAAAAATATATATATATCAATCAGTGGAGGAGGAGGTTTAAATGACACTTTTGCACAATATTAAGATTTGAATATACAAACATTATAATGACTTATTATATTTACTGTGCAATCAATCAATCAATTAACAATTATCCACCAAGGTGCCTGATAGAAGAAAAAAAAAAAATCAACCATAAACCACATATCAGCCACACATATTCTAAACCCTTTCAGGTCAGAGTTTGTTTCTGAGAAACTGGCAGCTCAACCTCACTAGAAGAACCATAAAACCACAAAGTAAACCCAGGGTAGAGAGGCTCGGTGAAGGTGGAGCTGAAGGTGTGCAGGAGTGTCAGTCTGTCAGGAGAGACTCTGTAGAAGGACAGAGTCCCAGCAGAGCAGTCCAGATACACTGCTACTCTGTCAGATCCACGGGGACGGACAGAGAGTCTGGTGTACTCTCTGTTGTGTCTGGCAGTGTAGAAGTCATCAGAGCACGTCAGACTCCAGGACTGTTTATTGTTTCCAAGCTCAGACTGATAACCACTTCTTGTGATTCCTCTGTAAGTCACTGCTATATAAACCATTCCACTCCACTGGACCTCCCAGTAACATCGCCCAGTCAGACCTTCTCTACACAGAACCTGAGGGTACAGGTCAAATCTGTCTGGGTGATCAGGATACGGCTGCAGCTCTCTAGCCCACGTCACCTTCCTGTTGTCCTCAGACAGACGGAGGTCTCTGTACGCTGTGTTTGGATCCAGTGTGAGATCACAGGCATCTGATGGGGAGAAGACACACAACACACCTCAGAAAGCCTCATTCACTCACACTCTCTTGGCTTTCATAAGGTTATTATAGTTTTGCATTTTTCATTAGTTTTTATTTTTAATGTCATTTTACACTTTGTCTTTTCAATTTGAGGATTTACTTGTTTAGCTTATTGTTTTTAATGCTTATTTTTGGTTCAGTTTGTAAGGCAGATTTCATATCCACCCAAAATACCAGGCTTACAGAGAAAAATAAATACATATCAACAATTAAATAAATGAGACCTTTTTTCTCCCTCAGGTTTTTTTCTCTTATATCTCCCTCTCTTTTTCTCTACCCCTCTCTGTCCTTGCCTGCCCCCTACCCTCATCATACACCCCCCCTTACACACACACACACACACACACACACACCAAAAGTAAACTACAACTGCTTTGCTTTCTTACAGTTTTTCTCGATTGCTAAAACACATTTCTTGAAACCTCCACCCATTTTCTCGACTTTTCTATCAAAATCAAACTATCACGTCAAAACCAGTTCTCCTGTGTTCAAAACAAAACACTGTGTTCAGATCATAAACACAGCAAGTAAAACACCTCAGAGCATTCGTTAGACACTACATCAAATAATTTAGGACACAGCATCCAAGGCATATAGTTAACAGAAAATGGTTATTGTAAATGCATTTAGCAAAAGAATATCATAGTCAAAGCAATATCTAGACTACATTCAGCACTTTAATAACAAAAAATAAAACTAAATGAAAAGCACATCACTGCACAATCAAAGTCACTGAGATTCATTCTCCAACACCATGTCTTTGTTGGGAAGCCGGCCAAAGGACTTCATCCATGTCACAGGCAATATTTACTCAAACTGGGTTGGACTCTTTGTCCTCCTCCCCTTATTGTCATCCCATGAACAAGGACATGGTGAACAATAGTTGCCCAAATTTCATCAGTGATGATAGTTCTTGGTCTTCCTTGGCCTCTTCCTCGTCCCCTTCCTCCTCGTCCCCTACCTCTAATGCGTACTCTTCCTCCTCATCCTCTCTGTATGTTTGTCAAGATGGCGGCGCGCAGTGGTGCAGCGGCTTCTCGAGCTCCCGGGATTAAGTCTTTTTTTACCGACCTTTGAGGCCGCTTTTAGCACTAGTTTAGTGCTAAACTCGCGTGTAAGGTACAGCTCAACCGAACTGATGGTCATCAGAGACAGTTCGGTTTCTACAATTTCACCGAAGCTGAAATCTGCACTCGGAAGAGAGCGCCTCCTCAGGACAAAGGAGTGGCGCAGCAGAGTACGGCAAGCAGCGGGCAAGAGGAAGCGGTGTGCCCGTAAACAGAAGAGGGGGAAGCGGGCGGGTGCGCTAGCCCAGCTAAAGGCTAGCAGACCTCCGATTCCAACTCTCTTTCTGGCCAACGTCCACTCACTGGATAACAAAGTGGACTCGTTACGTCTGAGGCTGAGTGTTTCTGCAGAGATGAGGAACTGTGCTGTTCTTTGCCTCACGGAAACATGGCTTAACAACAACATGCTGGACTCAGCCTTCCAGATCGATGGCCTGCAGCTTTTCCGAGCGGACCGCGACCACCGGTCGGGGAAAACACGGGGAGGAGGACTGTGTGTGTACGTGAATGAAGGTTGGTGCACAAACAGTGGACTGGTGAAAACACACTGCTCTAAGGCGATAGAACTGATGACTGTGAGATGTCGGCCGTACTATTTGCCTCGAGAGTTCACCGCGGTGTTCGTCACCATTGTTTACATCCCGCCGGGTGCTAATGCTAACGAAGCATTGAAGGAGCTACACGACACCATTAGCTCGCTGCAATCAAAGCACCCGGAGGCGTTTTACGTGGTTGCGGGGGACTTCAATCACGTGAAACTGACGGACACTCTGCCCAGTTTTTACCAGCATGTCACCTTTCCCACACGGGGAGACAACACTCTGGACTGTGTGTACAGCAACGTTCGCGGTGCGTACAGAGCTCTTCCCCGCCCCCATCTTGGCCTCTCCGACCACATCTCCATCCTGCTGGCGCCAGCATACCGCCCCCTGCTGAGACGGATCAGGCCAACAAAGAAGACAGTCACTGTGTGGCCCAGGGATGCAGCCTCTGTGCTCCAGGACTGTTTTCAGTGCACAGACTGGCAGGTCTTCAGAGAGGCAGCTACATATGAGGGAGAGGTGGACCTGGAGGAATACACCTCCTCCGTCCTCGGCTTCATCTCTAAGTGTGCTGATGATGTCACCACCACCAGGACAGTAACCTGCTATTCGAACCAGAAGCCCTGGCTGAATGCTGAGGTGAGAGCGCTGCTGAAAGCTAGGGATGCTGCGTTCAGGGCAGGTGAGGCATCAGCACTCAGAGAGGCGAGGAAAGGACTGAATGCAGGCATTGCGAGGGCCAAAGCCACATACGCCCAAAAAATCCAGGGTCACTTCACCACCAATGACCCCCGGCGCATGTGTTAAGGCATCAAGTGCATCACGGACTACAACACCAGGGATGCACAATGCCCAAGGGACCCCTCCTTGCCAGATGCACTCAACCACTTTTACGCCCGCTTTGAGGACCCTGACACCCCCCCCAGCACCAGACTCACACCACCACCCGGTGACACGCCCCTCAGTGTGACCACTGCAGACGTGAGGAAGACCCTCCAGGGAATCAACCCCCCGCAAAGCTGCAGGCCCTGACAACATCCCAGGGCGGGTACTGAGGGACTGTGCACACCAGCTGTCTGAGGTGCTGGCGGACATCTTTAACACCTCACTGTCATCTGTCCCCACCTGCCTAAAGACTGCCACAATTGTCCCTGTCCCCAAGTGCTTCACAGTGACATGTCTAAATGACTACCGACCCATAGCCCTAACCCCGGTAGTCATGAAGTGCTTTGAAAGGCTGGTCATGGCCCACATCAAGGACTCCATCGACATCACTGTGGACCCCCATCAGTATGCCTACAGGAAAAACCGCTCCACCGATGACGCCATTTCATCGGTGGTCCACACAACCCTCACCCATCTGGAGAGCAGGAACTCCTACGTCCGTCTGCTCTTCCTGGATTTCTCCTCTGCCTTCAACACCATCATCCCTCAGACCCTGGTGCAGAAGCTCTCTTCCCTCGGACTGAGTTCCACACTGGGGAACTGGGTCCTGGACTTCCTGACCAACAGACCTCAGACTGTCAGGATCCACAACACCGTCTCCTCCCCCATCACCCTCAGCACTGGCTCGCCACAGGGCTGTGTGCTGAGCCCCCTCCTATTCACTCTGCTGACGTATGACTGCTCGGCGAGACACCCCAGCTGTCATATAGTGAAGTTTGCGGACGACACAGCAGTAGTGGGACGCATCACTAACAGCGATGAGTCCGAATACAGAGAGGAGGTGGAACACCTGGTGCAGTGGTGCAGTGAAAACAACCTCTGCATCAACGTGAAAAAGACAAAGGAGATAGTGGTGGATTTCAGGAAGGACAAGCGCCCTCTCCCTCCCTTGCACATCGGAGGAGCAGCTGTGGAAGTGGTCTCCAGCTTCAGGTACCTGGGTGTGCACATATCCAGTGACCTCACCTGGAGCGCCAACACTTCCCGTCTGGTCAGGAAGGCCCACCAGCGTCTCTACTTCCTCAGGAAGCTGCGGAAGGCTGGACTGGGGAGCTCCGTCCTGAGGAGCTTCTACCACTGTGCGGTGGAGAGCGTCCTCTGCACCTGCATAACCGTGTGGCATGGCAGCTGCACTGCTGCTGAGAGGAAGGCTCTGCAGAGGGTGGTTAAGGCTGCACAGAGGACTGTGGGGAGCAGCCTTCCCACCACCTCGGACCTGTACACCTCACGATGCAGGGGGAGGGCCCTCCGCATCTTGAAGGACTCCACCCATCCCGCTCACAGTCTGTTTCAGCCCCTCCCCTCAGGCAGGCGGCTGAGGAGCATCCAGAGCAAGACCACCAGGCTCAGAAACAGCTTCTTCCCTGCAGCTGTCAGACTGTTGAACTCGAGCCATGCTCTGTAGTCTCCCATCTCATTCTCTCTCTCTCCCTTCTCCTGCACAAATCACTTTCCACCATAAGTGCAATATTACTAACATGCGTGTTTAGCACTAAGCTAATTCTGCACTGACCAAGTCCAACAGTTCCATGAATCCCAGTCCCGGGCATCAGGTTCTGTGGCTTGGTCCATTCTATATTACACTGTCTATATTATATATACATATGTATATATATATATATATATATATATATATATATATATATATATATATATATATATATACTGTCTATATTTACATAGGTTGTTTATATTTTTCTCTATATTTTTATATTCACTGCTTATATATATATTATATTTATTATTTATTATATATATACTACTTACTTATATATAGGCTGTTTATTTATACTTATTATATATATACTATTTATATTTTTATTTACATTTACATATGCTGTTTACATTTATTTACATATACTGTTTATAGTTTACATACTGTTTATACCCACACATACTGTTTATATATACTGTTTATACCTATATATATATATATATATATATATATATATATACTGTTATATATCTTATATGTTATATTTACACTTATATTTACACTTCTTTTTCTGGTCTTTTTTCAGGGGGTTTTTTTGGCTTATACCAGGACCTGAGTGCTAATTTCGTACCACTAGCATGTAAGTGTGAACTGGTATGACAATAAAGTTCCTTGAATCCTTGAATCCTTGAATCCATTGTAGATGGATGCACATGTGCCACCTGTGCACTCTGAACTGACCTTTATCCTGCCCAGTTGGTCTGATCACATCATTAGAAACGTGTGTGTTCAGTTTTGAGTTGTTGTGTGTAAAAGGTGACAGCCGTATTGGAGTTGTGTTCACAGTTAGCTGTCAGTGTTAACAGTGTATGACAGTGTGAAATGTGTTTAGTGACTGAGAATGTGTTTAGGGTTTAGCAAAAAAGAACGGATGAGTTTTGCAAATTGTGTCCAAGTACCTGAAAAGTGTTTAAGGTTTGGCCCAAAGAGTGTTTGATTGGAAAAATGAGTTTAGGCCACTGTGGATTTGTTTCAGAGAATGGAGTTCAGTGTTTTAGCAACTGAGAAAAACTGTAATTCTTTTTTTCTTCTTATTGTTTTCTGCGTTGTTTTGTTTGAGTTACTGTCTGGTTCTTTCTTTCTTTCCACATTTGTACAGTCCTGTCTTCTCCTTTTCTAATATGTTTTCTAATGTTGTCACTATCTGGACTCAACTTGTTCATCTTTCTTTCACTAATAAAGAAAAAAAAAAATACCAGGCTTAAATATGAGGTAAATTGACACAGAGGAAAACTCATTTTTCTCTGTAATTTTAAGTTTTTTTTTTTTTTTTTTTTGTCATTGTAGCTTGAACTGCCACCTTATCGTGGTGGAGGGGTTTGTGTGCCCACAGGATCCTAGGAGCTATGTTGCCAGGGGCAACTTTGCCCCTGTTAGGGTCTCCCATGGCAAACAGGTCCTAGGTGATAGGCCAGACTAAGAGCAGTTCAAACCCCCTTATGAAGAGGAAATCACCGAGAACAGTGACATTGCCCGGTACGGCAGAGCCGGGGCCCCACCGTGGAGCCAGGCCTGGGGTTGGGGCTCGTGTGCCTGGTCGCCGGTCCTTTGCCCACGGGGCCCGGCCGGGCCCAGCCCGAACTGGTGACGTGGGTCCAACCCTCTGTGGGTTCACCACCCGCAAGAGTAGTTGTAAGGGGTTGGTACTGTGTGGATCGGGTGGCAGTCGAAGGCGAGGGCCTCAATGATCCGTCCCCGGACACAGCGGCTGGTGGTGGGGACATGGAATGTCACATCACTGGGGGGGAAGGAACCTGAGCTTGAGCGGGAGGTTGAGAAGTACCAGCTAGAAATAGTCGGGCTCACCTCCACGCACAGCTTGGGCTCTGGAACCCAACTCCTCGAGAGGGACTGGACCCTCCACTATGCTGGAGCTGCCCTCGGTGAGAGGTGGCAGGCAGGTGTGGGCTTACTCATAGCCCCCCAGCTTAGCCACCATGTGTTGGGGTTTACCCCGGTGAACGAGAGGGTCGCCACTCTGCGCCTTTGGGTTGGGGAGAGGGCTCTCACTGTTGTTTGTGCCTACGGGCCAAATGGCAGTGTAGAGTACCCAGCGTTCTTGGGGTCCGTGGGAGGGGTACTGGATAGTGCTCCGACTGGGGACTCCATTGTTCTACTGGGGGACTTCAACGTCCACGTGGGCAGTGACAGTGACACCTGGAGAAAGGTGATTGGGAGGAACAGCCTCCCCGATCTGAACCCGAGTGGTGTTTTGTTATTGGACTTCTGTGCTAGTCACAGTTTGTCCATAACGAACACCATGTTCGAGCATAGGGGTGTCCATAACTGCACGTGGCACCAGGACACCCTAGGCTGGAGGTCGATGATTGACTTTGTTGTCGTTTCATCTGATCTCCGGCCGTATGTCTTGGACACTCGGGTGAAGAGAGGGGCTGAGCTGTCAACTGATCACCACCTGGTGGTGAGTTGGATCCGCTGGCAGAGGGGGAAGCTTGACAGGCCTGGCAGGCCCAAACATATTGTGAGGGTCTGTTGGGAATGTCTGGCCAAACCCTCTGTTGGGGAGGTCTTAAACTCCCACCTCCGGGAGAGCTTCTCCCAGCTCCCGAGGGAGGCTGGGGACATTGAGTCTGAATGGACCACGTTCTCGGCCTCCATTGTCGACGCAGCTGTTCGTAGCTGTGGCCGCAAGGTTTCTGGTGCCTGTCGTGGCGGCAATCCCAGAACCCGGTGGTGGACACCAGAAGTAAGGGATGCTGTCAAGCTGAAGAAGGAGTCCTACAGGTCCATGTTGGCTGGTGGGACTCCTGAGGCAGCTGATGGGTACCAGCAGGCCAGGCGTGCCGCGGCTCGGGCAGTAACGGAGGCAAAAACTTGGAGCTGGGAGGAGTTCAATGAGGCCATGGAGGAGGACTATCTGTCGGCCTCGAAGAAATTCTGGCAAACTGTCCGGCGCCTCAGGAGGGGGAAACAGTACACTGCCGATACTGTTTATAGTGCAGGTGGTGGGCTGTTGACCTCGACTGGGGATATTGTCGGGCAGTGGAAGGAATACTTTGAGGGTCTCCTCAATCCCACCGTCACGTCTTCCGTTGAGGAAGCAGAGGCTGAGGACCCAGAGGTGGAATCGTCCATCACCCAAGCCGAGGTCACTAGGGTGGTTCGTAAGCTCCTCAGTGGCAGGGCAGCGGGGATGGATGAGATCTGCCCTGAGTATCTCAAGTCTCTGGATGTTGTGGGGCTGTCTTGGCTGACACGCCTCTGCAACATTGCATTGTTGGGGACAGTGCCTCTGGAGTGGCAGACCGGGGTGGTGGTCCCTCTTTATAAGAAGGGGGACCGGAGAGTGTGTTCCAACTACAGGGGGATCACACTTCTCAGCCTACCCGGGAAGGTCTACGCCAGGGTGCTGGAGAGGAGGATTCGGCCGATAGTCGAACCTCGGATTCAGGAGGAACAATACGTTTTTTGTCCCGGCTGTGGAACACTGGACCAGCTCTATACCCTCCGGAAGGTGCTTGAGGGTTCATGGGAGTTTGCCCAACCAGTCCACATCTGTTTTGTGGATTTGGAGAAGGCATTCGACCGTGTCCCCCGTGGTACCCTGTGCGGAGTGCTCCGGGAGTATGGGGTCCAAGGCCCTTTGCTAAGGGCTGTTCGGTCCCTGTACGACCGGAGCAGGAGCTTGGTTCACATTGCTGGCAATAAGTCAGACCTGTTCCCAGTGCATGTTGGACTCCGACAGGGCTGCCCTTTACCACCGGTTCTGTTCATAATTTTTATGGACAGAATTTCTAGGCACAGCCGGGGGCCGGAGGGAGTCCTGTTTAGGACTCACAGCATTTCATCGCTGCTTTTTGCGGATGATGTCCTGTTGGTTCCTTCGAAACGGGACCTTCAGCAGGCACTGGGGCGGTTTGCAGCCGAGTGTGAAGCGGTTGGGCACCTCCAAGTCCGAGGCCATGGTTCTTGACCGGAAAAGGGTGTCATGTAAGGCTGAGCAATTTTATCGATTCTGCGATATATATCGATATTTTGTTTCCCCAGAAAGTATCAATTTTTCAGCCGAAGAGGTGTTCCAGGCATGCCCTACCGGGACGAGGTCCCAGGGAAGACCCTGGACACGCTGGAGGGACTATGTCTCTCGGCTGGCCTGGGAACGCCTTGGTGGCCCTCCCGAGGAGCTGGTGGAAATGTCTGGGGAGAGGGAAGTCTGGGTGTCTCTGCTCAGACTGCTGCCCCCGCGACCCAGCTCCGGATAAGTGGCAGACGATGAGTGAGCGCCGAGCTTTGATTGGACACAGCAGAGAGAGACAGGAAAGGCCGGGGAGAGAGAGGGGCTGCCCTGCAGCAAAGGGCCTGAGGTGGGATTCAAACCCAGGACTCAGCCTGGACAAGCTGGAGCTCTGCAGCACGTGAGCTACCATGGCGCCCAGGTTTCTGTCATGTCAGCTGATTTTAGCTGCAAACCCAGCAGTTTCAGCTCGCTCACATTTGTGTGTGTGCGTGTGTGTGTGCGTGTGTGAGTGTGTGTGTGTGTGCGTGTGTGTGTGTGTGTGTGTGTGTGTGCGTGTGTGTGTGTGTGTGTGTGTGTGTGTTTGCTCATACTGTCTCAGTACTCACATCCTCTCAGGCTGCCAGCTGGAATCCAGTCTTTTACATGTTCTAGCCTGTAGGGATGAACACAAAACCATCATTCTCTTCATCGTCATCATCATCATCTGCAGGTCAACTCAAGCACATGACCCCAACACACCTGTGGCTGCTCTGATTGGCTGATCTCTCTCTGTCTTTCTGTCCAGTCCTGAGGCCACTAAGCATTTTGGAGATTTCCCAGGAAATGCTGCCTGCACTGACTGTGTCCAGCACAAGAACCAAGCAACCAAGCTGCTCCGCCTGGACTGACTCCACCCCTCTAGGACTGACTCCACCCCTCTGCTGACCTCAGAGGACTGACTCCACCCCTCTACTGACCTCAGAGGACTGACTCCACCCCTCTACTGACCTGAGAGTCTTCAGGCTGCAGTTTGGACTCTCCACCAGAGCAGACAGCAGCTCCACTCCTGAATCCTCCAGCCAGTTCTCACTCAGGTCCAGCTCTGTCAGATGGGGGTTGGACATCAGAGCCGAGATCAGAGAAGCACAGCAGCTCTCTGTCAGGCTGCAGTAACTCAGTCTGAATGAAGAATAAAAAATACAACTATAAGACATGCAGAGTGCAGATCTGTGGCAGGCCTCCCTCACAGAGCTGCGTCTGATTGGCTGCTTGTCTCTGAAGAGCAGCAGCCTGACAGGTGAAGCTCAAACCACTTCCTGTCTTTCAAGAATGGAATGAGTCTTGTGCTGTATCTGCATGCAAGCATGAGCTCAACATTTTCCTCCAATCAGGGCACTGCATAACAGAATCCACACCGGTTAAAGGGGATTCAAACTTCCTGTCAGTCATTCCATTTCCATAATTCCAGATTTGAAGCGTCACTCCTCAGTGAACTGGATCCTTGCGCTCTGAGAGCTTTTTCTACTTTAGTATCTAGTTATTATTATGGATTTGCCGTGTTTTCTAGGACACTGATACAGGTATTCATTTTGTAAAAAAGTGAAAATACTAAACAATAATAGGCTAATTATTACTAAATAAATGAATATGTTGTTATTTGAAAGTCTGGTCCCCACAGTGTCTGCTTAAAAAAATTCTGGCCTTTGGACAAATGGAGTTGATGAGCCCTGATATGTTTGATTTTCTTCCTCACATCACAGCAGCGATCTGGAACCGACACCTCACCAGCTCTTTCTGATAGAAGTCATGTGGCTCCTGACAGAAACCGAGTTTCAAACACACAAAAACACTCAAATCTAAATTAAGAATAAGGTTTCTCTCTCTCTCTCTCTCTCTCTCTCCTGACACAGAGACAGTTGTTAGTTACTTGTCAAACCTCACAAAGCAACGCATGCATCCATGATACAGAACCTGACCAACCATCCTCACAAAACTGAAATAACCAGCAGCCCCAACTTTAAGAACACAAGAGGATGCATCAGTAATTATTTCACCTGAGGGTTGACAGAGTACTTTTTACAGTAACAATATGTTAAATTATTATTTGTTTTAACAATGTAAATTACTTATCAAACAGACTTAATTCAGCTACCAATGAATGAGCAGTAGTATGCATGTGATAACATAGATTGAAAAAATAAGCCGAAGTGATACCTCTTCTCTGAATAGACAAGCTAAGCCAGTGTGCTGCTGTTAGCCAGTGAAAATAGAGCAGAGTGTCAACTCTTCACTTTGTTACACAATCTATGTCAGTGCGCTGCTGTAGCCTGGAAAGTTTCTTTGCCTTTTGGACTCGGTTTCCGTTTTATTTGGCTAATTCCACGATTCCGTCCATGATTCCGTGATCGCGGAAATTAGAGGGCCCTACCACTGTTATAAAAAAAAAAAAATAGCAGTACAACTTGGTGGGCGTTATCCTGGTGATTTCTCTGCATGAGAAATACAAGGTGTGGCGTGTGAGCGTGTGAACAGGTTGAAATGCGTGTCTCACGCCCAATGCGTGAGACTTGAGAGCCCTGATAAAACCTTATGAAACGAACTAACTATTGTTGTCGTCGTCCTCTTTGAAATATTTCCACACAGCAGACAGAGTAGCAGCATATCACGCACCTCGGCTTTAAAACAAACTGCTGCGTGCTGCCGTGCTCTGCACATGCGCTGTTCAGTGGCGTCTGTCACAGACACACCCGGCCTGCAAACGTTGGTAGTTAATAAATACTATTTCATTCTCATTTATTTTTAATCACTAATAGCCCACATATTGTAAATGTGATTAAAAATAATAACAATAAATATACATATGTATATATATTATTTATCCGATACCTGATCGGGACATAACGTCCGAGTTCCGAGTCTGCAGTCACGTGATCGGCCCTGATTTCCGATCACGTGATCGAATCGGGACAACCCTAACATATACCTCACAGCAATATCAGCTTTATATTAGTGCTACTATATGATTCAAACAGTATCCATATATTTATGTCATCATTAAAAAGTGCAGTCTGACCTGAGAGTCTTCAGTCTGCAGTTTGGACTCTCCAGTCCAGCAGACAGCAGCTCCACTCCTGAATCCTGCAGCTGGCTCTCACTCAGGTCCAGCTCTATCAGATGGGGGTTGGACTTCAGAGCCGAGGCCAGAGAAGCCCAGCAGCTCCTTGACAACCCACAGCGCCTCAATCTGAATAAAGAATAAAATATGTAGATATAATTTCCAGTGTTTTGGATATTTATCAGTCAGAGATTTTTCAAAATATTCAAAAAGGAAGGACAAACCAATGAAATTGTTATTATAACAATTGCATTGATAATATGGTTTATACTAATTCATATTTATATTACACCTATAAAACAAAGTTCCAAAGTGAATGAATGAATGAATGAATGAATGAATGTTTTTATTCTTGAAATTGTTTACCACATCAGTTAGTTCCTTCTCTGTATTTCTCTTCAGAAAAATGGTGTTAGGATTTATGTTAATAATATTTTCATCTATCATTTTTCAGCACTGGGTCCACAATTTCTTCTGCTAAATTATAACCAACATTGACAAAATAATTGTTAAATTCATGTGCGGTTTATTTTGTTTCAGTTATGATTGGTTGATTATCTTTAATAATGTAGTTTGGATAATTTAATTTCCCTGTACCTTTTTTAATTATACTATTAAGCACTTTCCATATACCCTGTGTATTATTTCTATGCTGTTCTGTTTGTGGTAATAATCTGTTTATATAATACATTTTTCTTTTTACAGGCATTTCTGTGTCCCCTAGTGATCCAGCGTTTGTCCTCATATTTATTCTTCCTTTTTGTTCTTGTAGGGCAATGTTTGTGATATAGGGTGGTAAAAATGGACAGAAATTCCTCATATGCTTTATTTGGATTATTATTTAGATTAACTTCTGTCCATCTTTGCTCCCTTAAGTCCCTTTTAAGGGCCTCTATGGCTTCTGGTGTTCTATGTCAGGTCATCTTGTAAGTGTCAGCATTATTCTGGGTTTTGGTCTGAGAGGAGTACTGTATGGCTGTAAAAACAGGAAGGTGATCACTTATAGCAGTCCATTTGTTATTCTATTCTCAGTTGCATTGTTAATGTGTTGCACTGTCGGTTGTTATTATGTCGGTTGAATTCTTTCTTTCTTTCTTCTTTCTTCCGAGGAAATCATACTTCCCATGGGTGAAAACTCACCAAACTTTGCAGAAAGGTCCAGTCCCATGCCAGATTACCAAACTCAAGCCAATAGTCCTGATGGTGGCGCTATAGCAAGCCTCTAAAGTTCAAAACTCTGAAAATTCATAACAAATCAATCATATCCTAGTCCATCACTGTTTTTTTTTTTCAAAAACTGTAAAACTTCTTAAACCTATCTCCTCCCACAACTTTTGCTCAAATGTCACCAAATTTGATACAGAGCATCTTCAGACTGTCCTACACAAATGGTGTTCACAGATTTATTTCTTGATTGATTATCAAAATTGAGCCTACAGTACATCAAAATGTTTGACTGTAAACGCTACTGCAAACATATACCTGTAAATTCTTGCTAAATAAATCTTCAATGTTCATGAAAAAAATTGACAAAATTTTGGAGTCATGGTAGATGATGTGTGGTAAATTTCAGAATTGTATCTCAAAAACTCAATTTTTGACAGCATTTTGAATTTTGCTCTCATGTGAACATTTGGGGCTCTAGTTTCCTGGCGCAGCGCAGGGTGGTGCAGTGAGGCACACCCCGCACAGAGCTAGTTTCGACCAGCGAAACACGAGAGGCGGACGGTTTGCAAGTTTCGCAGACCTAGGTGCACCGAGATGGGAGTGGCTGCGCAGCAGGGGGAGGTGTCAACAGATTCAGCTTGGCGCAGTGACAGTTTCGTGCCAAAATGCTTCGCCGAGGTGCGCCAAAAGCTTGCCATCTGAAACCACGTCTACTTTCAGCGCAAGGCGCAGCGGGGCCGGCACAATGGAAGTTTGGCTGACAGGTGGGCAGTGCGCACACGTCTCCAAAACCTCACAGAATGTCAGGCACATTAACAATGCAATAAATACCCCCAAAAAACACTATTCAATGCCATAATCTCAATCAGCACATAAATTTATCTCCATATCGTCTGTCCCGTCACATCTGATGTCAGATCAAAGGAGATTGGCACCGTTTGGCAGCGTCATGGAAACCCAACCTGATCACCTGTCAGTCAAACAATGTGTCCAATATGGTGATGTCTTTTTCCAGTCATGGTGTCTGGTGCTGCTCCTGTTAACTACACAGTTCTTCTTCCATATATATAAATATTCCACACTGGGTTTCCGTTATCCGGTAATCACCGGACTATGACTGGTAAAATCTGCCAAAGTCCGGTCATTTTTAAATGTCCGGTGAAAATATTCCCTCTAAGCACAATTTGAATTTTTTTAAAACAGTCAATTTCCACGTAATTTTATTCATTTATTTATTTATTTTAAAATAGCCTGAATCATCCCTGTCTCCAGTGTACCAGAGAGAGAGAGAGAGAGAGAGAGAGAGAGAGAGAGTTTTTTTTCCTGCAGAACCGGATCAAAACAGCGCAGCGAAGTCGCCTGGGGGAGAACAGGCCCTTACGAAACAAAAATATATTGCAGTATACTGGAAATTATCATGTGATATATTAGATAATACATTTCCATATATGGGAACTAGTCTTTATATTTTACAATATATTGAAATATATGCATAGACCATACATGTCTATATATTGATACATATAAAAAAAAATATTGCAATCAAGACCAAAAACGGCACTATATTTTTACATGCAATAGTTTGTCTTTATATGTTCAAATATACTGCAATATATGCATATACCATATATGTATATATATCGCAACATAATATATAAAAAAATATATTGGGATTTTTCTTAACATTGCATATTTTCCAATAAACAACCATAACATATGCATGGACCACGCATGGCATATATTTAGGGTCTGGGGAGCTTAGGACACCGGACACTACTGTATTCCCAGGTCTTCTTTCTTTCTTTCTTTCTTCTTCTTTCTTCCGAGGAAATCATACTTCCCATGGGTGAAAACTCACCAAACTTTGCACAAAGGTCCTGTCCAATGCCAGATTACCTCAGCTGCAAACTCAAGCCTATAGTCCTGATGGTGGCGCTATAGCAAGCCTTTAAAGTTCAAAACTTTGAAAATTCATAACAAATCAACCATATGTGCTACAGCTTCACAACTTTCATCAAACTGTAGCCTCAATATAGAAGAAACTTTTGTACATTTAAACCTATTGAAAATTATGAAGCCATCACTCTGTTTTTTTTTTTTTTGTTTTTTTTTCAAAAACTGCAAAACTTCTTAAACCTATCTCCTCCCACAATTTTTGCTCAAATGTCACCAAACCTGCTACGGAGCATCTTCAGACTGTCCTACACAAACGATGTTCACAGATTTTTGATTTATCAAAAATTAAGCCTACAGTGCATCAAAATGTTTTACTGTAAACGCTACTGTAAACATATACCTGCAAAGTCTTGCTAAATAAATCTTCAATGTTCATGAAAAAAATTGACAAAATTCTGGAGTCATGGTTGATGATGTGTGGCAAATTTCAGAATTGTATCTCAAAAACTGAATTTTTGACAGCATTTTGAATTTTGCTCTCATGTGAACAATTGGAGTCAATGTAAAAATGGCATTTTTAAACATCAATTTTTCACTTATGGAGCCAATCAGTCATTGTTAAAAACAAATTAACATCATCTCCCTGTTGTCTAGATCAGTGTTTCTCAAATGGGGGTACGCGTACGCCTGGAGTAGGCTACTTAGAGGAACTCCAGGGGGTACTTGAGATTTTTTTAAATTATAACACGAGACTACCTTGCGTAGATCCGACCGAGCAATTTGTCAAATGTCTACAAGACTACCTGACAAACACCAGGCAAACAGCTGATTTCTCAACTTAAGTAAACAAGAACTAAACAAGATCCTCCGTGAATTTTAATTTCTATAATAAAGTGCCTCAGTGGAGTCAGCACCACGGACAGTAGGCTACCTGTAAGATTTTCCACGGAGATGTGCAGCTATATATTGTTATCAGTTATTAATTAGCCTATTAATCGTTATTCATTTGTTTAGTCTTTATGAGTTTCCTGGGCCATTTATTTAATTAATTTGTCAGTTTGTTTGCGTCTGTACATTGAAATGAACATTTAATAAATCAACACATCTGTGAAAACTGTCGTCTTTATTTCAGAGGTAAATTGATAACAGCCTGAAAAGGTGATTATATAACTCTGTTCAGCCTTAATGTGGCTGCTTACTGTCCTTACTTTTGCTGCATGGCCACATTAATCGGAGCTGACGTTAAATTGGAATGACACACCCCCAGTTGGAATGAAACATCTACCAGTTAAAAATGACTGAGAAGTCGGTAGAAGTATAATTATCAGTCCATGAAAAAAAATATATATATTTTTTCCAGCAGATATTCTAGTTACAACATGATTGAGCTAGTAGAGCAATTTTATTTTGCTATGTTTGGTATCTATTCATTTTCAGGAAAACATGATGTAACCACTGGCTTAGTCAAATTGTCAAGCTGCTACTGAGCTGCTACCTGCCAATTAGCTCAGGGCAGTAAACAACGGTCTTTGGCTCCAGAGGTTGCAGGTTCAAACCTCGACTGGTGCAGAATCCACATTGTAATGTGAATATCTTAATCATGTGCTCCAAACTGCGTGAGTGTGACTGAGCAGCACCTAACAATGCCTGGACCCCACCCATCGCTGCACAGCAGCTGTAATTTTACGTATATTTCCAATACATGTTCCCATATAATTGGAATGTCATAGATCATGTATTTATAAATATATTAACCCAGTGTTCATCACATAAATGTAAATACATTATGGAGGACTTTTATACATATAAAAGTCAATATATGAACACATATATTATATATTTATATTGCAATATATGGCAAATATATGAAATGCGCAATTGTTGCTGTATTTTTCCATATATTAACATATATTGCAATATATTGATGCAATATATAAATATATGCCACATATATGATTCACCTATATATTACACCATTTATTTCTGAGACATTTTCAAATATATAATATATTTCTATACATTGTTGTTCGCATATTAAATGTAATATATTCTAATACATTACAATACATTGCATTTCATATATTGGTAAATATATTTTCTTTCCGTAAGGGGGGTCACAAGACTGATGCGCATTTCCACGCAAGTTGCGGAGAGACACTTGAGACTTTCGATTTTAATTCAGCTGCTGAATTAAGTTTATTCAGCAGCATTAAGTTATTGCATCTATTTGATTTCAAGTTGGCAGCACGCCGCGTTATTCAAATGGTATGAGCCAGTTGTTTTTTTTTTTTGTAAATTGTAGTTGCAATTGTTTGCAATTGTATGCAATGTTTATGTTAAAAGAGCACAGGCTTGTGCAATATTTATTTATTTATTTTAGAAGTTACGCACGTGAGTCAATTGACGGCACTCATTTAATTTGAAACAGCCTGCTTTTCAATAAAAAGATTACGCTATAAATTGTCATGCCTTGATATCATTCTTATATAGCCTGCATATAATTTTAAGCTCAGAAAATTCAGATAATATTTGACCGGAATTTCAAACATTTGTCCGGTAAATTGAAAACCTGCTGGTCACGTTGTCCGGTGCCAATTTTTTCTAACGGAAACCCTGATTCCACACAAATCGAAAATGTAAAATGCATCAGTTCCTTGCCAGACTCTGGGCGTTTAGAACAGCGAATGTAAAAGCTTTCATGAACCGGATTTTGTTTTAATCTCTAGTGTGTTGCTGCATCAGTAAGTGATGAAGTCGAAAGTTGCAAAACAAACAAGTAGGCTATTTATATGAATATGGCGAGGATTATCCTTTGAGGTAAAAACATTCATTAAAAATGGGGGCTTCACAGTTAAATTTATATTATTTATTATTATTATATTATTTGCTCGTAAAAATTTATAACTTTAACAGACGGTGACAGAGCTGGAAAAAAAAGAGATGCGAGGCAGGTAGGTAATGGAAAGACAGGGGACTGAGGAAGATGAATGTAAGGATAGATGCATGGATGGATGGATGGGTGGTTAGATGGATGGAAGCTCCAGCAACATTCCAGCAGCCAAGACTGGCCTCATTGTCCTGAGTGTGTGTTGTGGCTGCTCTCTTCTTCCACGTCAATTGTGTAAATGTTCATTACGCCTTCGTGCAGCACATTTTAAAGGCGAGGACAGGGGCTCATTTGATTGGTTAAATGTGAATCGGCTGTGTCAAACCCACTCCACGCCTTCTCTCCTCCCTTGCGCCGGTAGGAGGGACGGCGGGGTACTTGCGCCACCGAGCACGGCGTGCCAAACTTGCATCTAGTTATCCGCCTGGCCACATCCAGTTGGCGAAGCGCAGCTGCGCTGTGCCCCCACCTCCCCCGGTCTGTGAAACTAGAGCCCTTGGAGTCAATGCAAGAATGGCATTTTTAAACATCAGGTTTTCACTTATGGAGCAAATCAATCATTGTTAAAAACAAATGATCAATATCTCCATGCTGTCTAGATGCAATATGTGTATTTTCAGATTTTTGTCTTAACTGAATTTTTGTCTTAATAACTGAAGAGATACAAGCTTTGAAGCAGGCCTGCAGGAGATTGGAACGACAATGGCGAAAATCGAAGTTGGTAGTTTTTTACCTATCCTGGCATGATAGTTTATTGAAATATAAGCGCGCCCTAGCTGTCGCTAAAGCAGCCTATTTCTCCCGCTTAATCACCACTAATAAACATAATCCTAGATTCCTCTTTGAGACAGTAGCAAAGCTCACAAAAAACAGCCATCTGCTACTAGCTCATCATTTACAGCAGATTAATTTGTGGACTTTTTTGGTAACAAGGTTGAGGAAATCAGGCAAAAAAATTGTTCTGCATCCGCTGCAGCTCCTGCGGATGGTGTCTCACCAATTTCAAACTCATTGGTATTCTCTAGCTCACCAACAGTCCCTATTATCTCGGTTTTTGAGGCTGTCTCACTTGATACCTTATCTAAGCTTGTGATAGCCTCTCTTTCTCGATCCGCTACCTGCCAAGCTTTATAAAGAATCCTGGCCTTTACTGGGCTCTACAATGCTAGATATTGTTAATTTACACTGTATCTCTTAGTACTGGCATTGTGCCCAGCAGCTTTAAGACAGCTGTGGTCAGACCGCTATTAAAGAAACCACATCTTGATTCTAGTTCCTTAAATAGCTATCGCCCAGTTTCCAATCTCCCGTTCATGTCTAAAGTGCTTAAGAGAGTTGTGTTTCAACAACTCTCCACCCATTTGGCAGTAAATCAGCTTTATGAGCCTTTCCAATCAGCTTTCAGGACCTGTCACTCCACTGAGACAGCACTTACTGGAGTTGCCAACGATCTTCTGTTGGCTATTGATGCGGACTCTACCTCTGTGCTTCTATTACTGGACCTCAGTGCATCCTTTGATACTGTTGATCACTCCATTCTATTAGATAGACTAACTGAGAATTTTGGCGTCACTGGCCTGGCTCGTTCATGGCTTAACTCATACTTATCTGAAAGAACACAGTGTGTCATGTACAACAATACTAGATCCAAATTCTCCAGTGTTAAATGTGGGGTACCTCAGGGCTCAGTCCTGGGTCCTCTTCTCTTTTCCCTGTCCATTTTGCCACTTGGACAAATTATACGTAGCCATGGTATTAATTTCCATTGTTATGCTGATGATACTCAGCTATATTTGCCCATAAAGGCTGATGATCCCACAGAGATCAATAGATTTGAGGTCTGTCTGGCTGCGCTAAAAAATTGGATGTCACTAAATTTCCCACTCTTACACTCAGATAAAAAAAGAGATGTTAGTAGTCGGCCCTCCCAGACATAGACACTGTTTTGAACAGTTAACAGTACTACTTGACAACTGTGTGATTTCACAAAGTGTGGCACCCAAAAATCTCGGTGTTACTTTTGATCCCTGCTTATCCTTTGACAGGCACATTAAGGATATTACCAAGACTGCCTATTTTCACTTACGTAATATAGCACAAATTCGGTCTTCCCTGTCCACGGCTGACGCAGAGACCTTAATTCATGCATTTGTTTCAGCCAGACTTGATTACTGCAATGTTCTGTTTTCAGGTCTCCCACAGGCCAGCACCAAAAGTCTCCAGATGGTTCAAAATGCTGCAGCTAGGGTCTTAGGTAAAACAAGAAAATTTGATCATATTACTCCAATTCTTGCCTCCCTTCATTGGCTTCCTGTGCATATTAGATCTGGCTTTAAGGTGCTTCTGCTAACCTACAAAATCTTAAATGGGTTTGCTCCATCTTGTCTTTCTGATCTCCTTAAACCCTACATTCCATCGTGGGCTATCTGCTTTCAAAATGCAGGGCTGCTTTGCTTACCCAGGGTTAAGAAGAAGTCAGCAGGTGGCCGGGCCTTTTCCTATCGTGCCCCGCTCCTATGGAATAACCGATGAGATTATTGCTCTCACTGAGCTAATTATCAATTAGTCGTCTGCAGATAATTAATGTTTCACCCTTGTCTCTGTGTGAGTGTGTGTGAATGGTTGATGTGTGTTTGTCCGAGTGTGTGCTCTGTCTATTTTAGATCCAGGTCTTCATGGTGTAGGTCAGGGGTCACCAATCATGTGCCATGGAGGGCCAAGAGGCTGCAGGTTTTCATTCCAACCAAGACCTCCACCAGGTGACTTCACTGATCACCTCACCTTGTATCAGAAAGGAGGAGCTAATCAGTGAAATCACCTGGTGGAGGTCTTGGTTGCAATGAAAACCTGCAGCCTCTTGGCCCTCCATGGCACATGATTGGTGACCCCTGGTGTAGGTGGCTGTGTGGCCCGGGTCCCTGGCTGCTCTGGTGCACCCGGCTTCCCTTGACGTCATCATCCCTCATCCGCCAACTATCTATCCACATATCTTTTGTTGTTTGTGTGTTGTGTTTACAACATCTATTGCACGTCTGTCCGTCCTGGGGAGGGATCCCTCCTCTGTTGCTCCCCTGAGGTTTCTTCCTATTTTTCTCCCTGTTAAAGGGGTTTTTTAGGGAGTTGTTCCTCATCCGATGTGAGGGTCTAAGGACAGAGGATGCTGTATTTTTCTGTAAAGCCCTTTGAGACAAATTTGTAATTTGTGATTCTGGGCTATACAAATAAATCGATATCTGCTTTTGCTGGTTTGAGGAGCAGTTCAAGTTCATCAACTTTGTTTGTTAAGGATCTTGAGTTACAAACAAAGACATTTGGTGGTTGCGCCACCTGCTTACTTGGATTACTTTGGACCGTGACTTGGGTGAGAGTCTTTCCTCGATCTGAGAAATTTGGACGTTTAATAGGCCTTCGTTGCTGGACGGTGTGAATGCTTCTCCGTTTGGACTTTCCACCTATTGTTCCTCTCAGTCGGCTTCTAGTACGCTTTATACCCACACTCCGGATTTTCTCCTGAATCGACGGAGCCAGTGAGGGCGCGTATCTTTTAAAGAGCCGTAGGAAATGCGGTGAGTACTTGAATAAATTTACCCCATATATTATATAATATATATAATGGCTGCGGCATATGTTGCCGCAGCCATTCCACACGTTTAAAAACTGAAACTAAAAACTAGAAACATTCAATGTACAAACAAACATTGTAACACATGTTACTGAAGAGTGGCTGCTGGGCTGCTGCTGCCTTGCGCCATCTTTAGTCATCCTGGTCAGTCTTATGAGCATTTCAAAAGACTGAACAGGGGATGGCAATAGAGGTGGGCCCATCAATATATTGATATAATAAGGACACTGTGATATGAGATCAGATATGTGGGATTTGGGATATGGTAATATCTTATGGATTGAGGTGGAAGATGGTGCCAGTGTGTGTGGCTGGCCGTCTGCTGCTCCTGCAATGCTTAGCGTTTTTATTATTTTTAACCACTGGCACTAAACAAGTCGAGTCTCTGCTGGTGTATGATCGCCAGTCTCTTTTACTTCTCCAGCAGGGAATCGGGAATCTCGCTGCTTTGGACTATTATATCCTCACACTGTGCCCCAACGCTTCCTTGACAGAGACTTGGATCGGTGCCGGTGAGCAGGATTTACCTGCTGGATGTTCATATTTTAACTTCCCGCAGATGTCGGGTCGTGGAGGTGGGACGGCGGTGGTTTATAAAAATGTTTTTAAATGTAAGCATCGCACTATTTTATCCCCACTTTCCAGCTTTGAAGTGACTTTATTTGAGGTGGGCCGCTCCGACCCGGTGCTGTGCGCTGTCATATACCGACCCCCAAAATACAATAAGGACTTTCTGATGGACTTTTCTGGTCTCCTGGCTGAAATCATGCCAAAGTATGATCATGCCATTTTCCTTGGAGATTTTAATATTCATATGTGTTGTCCTGATAAGCCGTTGGTGAAGGACTTTTTAAGCGTTATTGACTCTTTTAATTTGGTGCAGTGTGTGTCTGGTCCCACACATGAACATGGGCACACATTAGACCTCATTCTCTCTTATGGCTTATCAGTATCTAACTTGGAGATCTGTGACGATGTGATTTCCAATCATATGCCTGTTGTGTTTGAAGTTGCATTTTCCTGTGCTGATGTTAAATCTGGCGCCTCTGTTCAGAGTCGTCGGATTTTTAACTCTTTAACTGCTGGTCGGTTCTCTGTGACTTTTAATCAGCCCTGTGTCCATCCATCTTATTCTTTTTAAATTGTTTTAAAAACAATGAACAATTATTTTAATATTTATTTTTCTATTATTGCCTATTTTTGTACAGCACTTTGTTACAGCTGTGGTTGTATTAAGGCTTTATAAATAAAGCTGAGTTGAGCTGAGTTGAGAAATGGCATCAGTGTTGTCCTCTCCTGCTTTTAAAGGCTGCATTACAGTAAAATGATGCAGTTTTCTCAACTTATTAGACGCTCCTCGCTGCTCTGTTATTGGCCTCAGCCTGCTCGCTCATCATATCCATATTACTAATGACTGTTTAGCACTAATTTACACTTTTATGAAAGCACCAACCAGTCATCCTAACAATATCCTCACAATATGGATATCACGGTATTCAGTCAAAAACATGGTGACAGTCGACTGTGTTCATTAATTACCACAATAAATATCAGATTCCCACAGATGGAGGCCATTTGGACCCCTGCATGTTGAAATTATGTACAATATCATCACTCAAGTTCACAGTTTTTCATTTCAACACACAAGGATTGTGTGAAAATACAGTTTGACAACAATTTGAGATGTAAGCCTGTAAAACTCCTGTTCAACTAACAGAATATTACATGTTCATACATCATTAAAAAGTGCAGTCTGACCTGAGAGTCTTCAGTCTGCAGTTTGGACTCTCCAGTCCAGCAGACAGCAGCTCCACTCCTGAATCCTGCAGCTGGCTCTCACTCAGGTCCAGCTCTGTCAGATGGGGGTTGGACTTCAGAGTCGAGGCCAGAGAAGCCCAGCAGCTCTCTGTCAACCTGCAGTCACTCAATCTGAATACAGAATAAAATATGCAGCTATAATTTGAAATCGTTATTATAACAATTGCATTAATAATAATATGGTTTATACTAATTCATATTTATATTACACCTATAAAGCAAAGTTCCAAAGTGCTTTACAAAACCATCAGAGTAAATAAAAAGATAAAGATAACACCTGAAATGAAAACACATCAAAACATTAAAAGCACAAATAAACAATGACAGCAAGAAATGATAAAAGGTCCAAAATAATACAAATTCAGTGATAAATACAGTAGATGAATGAATGGCTCAGTGAAAAGTCCTCAGATGCCTTCAGTCTACCATATTCTCATAGTAAAACTGTAGAACAAGAGCCTCTGCATCACATGACACCAGCACCCAGTCTCTTGACCAATCAGGGCCAAAGTTATTAGCATTTCAACAGACTGACCAGGTGGTGGCAGTAGAGGAGGGCCCATCAATATATTGATATAATATGGATACTGTGATATGAGATCATATATCATGTGGGATTTGGGATATGGTAATATCTTGTGGCATCAGTGTTGTCCTCTCCTGCTTTTAAAGGCTGCATTACAGTAAAGGGATGCAGTTTTCTCAACTTATTAGACGCTCCTCGCTGCTCTGTTATTGGCCTCAGCCTGCTCGTTCATCATATCTATATTACTAATGACTGTTAATCAGGTGGGTTGTTTATCAGTCACAGGTGTGTTAACTGAAGACAGGAGCTCACACAGGTCTATTAAGTCTCCTGAGCTCCTTCACTCTCTGCTCTACAGGTGAGGAGGATCTCTTTGTTCTTTGTTCCTGAGTGCGTCTGAGTGACTAGCTCATTCCAGATTATTTGTTACAAGTCATGTTTATTTTTCCATCGTTGCCTGAGCAGTAACATAACTGACCAGACTGGTAGTCTGACTACCAGTCTGGTCAGTTATGTTAACTGACCAGATGTTGATTTCACATCAGGACTAACCGAGCCTTCCTGCAGTTCCTCACAGCTGGGATCAGTCTCCGTTGTCCCTCATCTGATGTTCTGTACGCCTTCAGGTCCAACTCATCCAGAACCTCTTCTGACATCTGCAGCATGTAGGCCAGAGCTGAGCAGTGGATATCAGAGAGTTCCTTCCCTGATCTGTTCTCTGACTTTAGGAACTCTTGGATGTCCTGATGTACTGAGAGGTCGTTCATCTCCATCAAACAGTGGAAGATGTTGATGCTTCTGTCAGGTGAGACACTGTCGGTCTCCTTCAGGTTGTTGATGACTCTCTGGATGTCTTCTGGTCTGCTCTCTGTCTGACCCAGCAGGCCTCCTAAGAGCCTCTGGTTGGACTCCAGTGAGAGGCCATGAAGGAAACGGACAAAGAGGTCCAGGTGACCATTTTTGCTCTGCAGGGCTTCAGACATGACTGTCTTCAGGAAGATATCCAACGATGGCTCATTGTCACCACATTTATTCTTGTGTGTTCTCATGACTCTGGCCAGAACCTCTGTGTTCCTGTTCGTGTAGCAGTGGAAGATGTAGACTGCAGCGAGGAACTCCTGAATGCTCAGATGAACAAAGCAGTAGACTTTTCTCTGGAAGAGCACGCACTCGGTTTTGAAGATCTCTGTGCACACTCCTGAGTACACCGAGGCCTCTCTGACATCAAGACCACACTCCTCCAGGTCTTCTTGGTAGAACATCAGGTTGCCTTTCTCTAGATGTTCAAACGCCAGCCTGCCCAGCTTCAGAAGAACTTCCCTGTCAGTCTCCATCAGCTCCTGCTGATTCCTGTCATGTCTCTCATCGTACTTGTGCTTCTTCCTCTGTGTCTGAACCAGCAGGAAGTGTGAGTACATGTCAGTCAGGCTCTTGGGCAGCTCTCCTCTCTGGTCTATAGTCAACATGTGCTCCAGAACTGTAGCAGTGATCCAGCAGAAGACTGGGATGTGGCACATGATGTGGAGGCTCCTGGACGCCTTGATGTGTGAGGTGATTCTGCTGGACAGCTCCTCATCACTGGATCTCCTCCTGAAGTACTCCTCCTTCTGGAGGTCAGTGAACCCTCGCACTTCTGTTACCCTGTCGACACATGTAGGAGAGATCTGATTGGCCGCTGCAGGTCTGGAAGTTATCCAAAGGAGAGCCGAGGGAAGCAGCTTCCCCTTGATGAGGTTTGTCAACAGCACGTCTACTGATGATGTCTGTGTGACATCAGACACGACCTCATTGTTCTGGAAATCCAATAAAAACCTGCTTTCATCCAGGCCGTCAAAGATGAACACGACTTTACAGACGGCGAGCTTCTCTGCTGTGACCGTCTGTAATGTTGGATGGAAAACACGGAGCAGCTGGAGAAGACTGTATTGCTCATCTTTGATCAAGTTCAGCTCCCGGAACGAAAGCAGAACCACAAGACTGACATGTTGGTTTTCCAAGCCCTCTGCCCAGTCCAGAGTGAACTTCTGCACTGAGAAGGTTTTTCCAATGCCAGCAACGCCCTGCGTCACAACTACTCTGATGTGTGTGTCTTGGCCAGCTAAGGGTTTAAAGATGTCCTGGCACTTGATTGGAGTGTCATGGAGGGTCTCCATCCTGGATGTTGTCTCCAGCTGCCACACCTCATGTTGGGTATTAACCTCTTCCCTCCGTCCCTGTGTGATGTAGAGCTCAGTGTAGATCCTGTTGAAGGGGGTTCCAGTTCCTGCTGCAGCAGTTCCTTCTGTCACAAATTCACATCTCCTCCTCAGACTGATCTTATGCTCGTCTAAAACCTCCTGCAGACCACCATCCTCTGGGCTGGTTTGACTGGGTATCTGCAGTCCAGGTCTTGTTCTGGATCTTTTTCCACACTGGGGACAGGCAGGATCTCCTGATGGATCAGACTGGTCCAAGTCTGAGGTGATGCACTGTCTGCAGAACCAGTGTCCACAGCTGGTGGAGACTGGATCCCTCAGGAGCTCCTGACACAAAGCACAGCAGGACAGCTGCTCCTTCACATCACCTCGACTCCTCTTCCTGTCCCTGTGGAGATGAAAGCAGTTTGTTTATGTTTAGACAACATTACGTTTTAACTGAAATCTTAAAATCTTTTATAAAATGTCATAAGTGGTCTCATGTAATTTTCTGTGACTACATTTACATGGATTGCAATATTCTAATATTAATGCAATTAAGATAGTATTTACAAGACTAAGGGCCCTATCTTGCGCCAGACTCCCTAAACCCGCTATTTGCGGATTTAGGATTTAGGAAGAGGCGTTCCCCCGTAAAAGTTGCTATCTTGTGCACCTCCCGCTATCCGCAAAACACCTGCGCTACCCGCTATATTATGCATAGGCGTGTTTTGGGCGTTACACCAGTTAAACCAACCAGTGTGCCAGGTGCCATTGCCTTTAAGGGCAGGATGCGCTATCCTAAATCCTAAACCCGCGATGGAGAGAGGGAGGTAGATTTTCTCAGGGGTTCTACTGAGGCTAAAGCAAGTTGGCTTTATATACATATTATATATTATATTATAGACGAGTTAATTCGGGAGGTGGAGCCACATGTGTCCAAGTGGACGTGTCACAAGGTTGTGCTGATTGAGTAAAATCCCTGGGCCACACCACACACACACAAGAGGCAGAGGTGGACCTATGTGTAAACTAATTTATTGACAAGGTAGATTGGGCAAATAAAATATTAAAAATAAAAATATAGCACAGCTGCTGGCTTATGATAAAACAATAAAACGTGCTGGCGTAAGTGTCCAATTAAAACAGTCTTTCCTCTAAACAGTCTATATGAGTAATATACTCAGTCCATTCCGGCGGCGTCCCGGTATCAGTCCGACCGTGTGTGTGGCGAGGCTCCGTCGGGGCGCATTGAAGCCGCCTGGGCGCGCTCTCGTAACAGCCCAAACTTTAGGGATAGCGGATAGCGGGTGGTCAGGACCACCCACTATCCGCTATCCCTAAAGTGTGTGCGCAAGATAGCAACTTTAGGGATAGCGCATGAAACACGCCCACAGACACACCTCCAGGCGCAAATGACGGAGTCGGCATAACGGATAGCGGGTAGCGGGTGGCGCAAGATACCGTTTAGGGATAGCGGAAGTTCCTAAATCCGCAATTTGCGGGTAGCGGGTAGTGGCAGCAGATAGCGGGTGGCACAAGATAGGGCCCTAAATGTCCATGTAAGCAGCATGACATCCACTTTGAGTTTTTGCAGCAGATTATGACAAATACACAGGAATCAAAATGTGGCTCATTGAATCCACAAGAGTCTCAGCCTTCCAGTCAAAGCCAACTGATGCAGCTCCAAGACTGTCCAAGAATGTCCAAGACATTTTTCTCTCGATTTGAGTCTGAAAACAATGATGGAATAGATGCATGTGTAGGCCTACTTGACTTGATTGTGCCCTCTAGGGGCAATAGAATCACTATAAGTGAGGAGGAAACCAGGGGCATCTTTCGGCGTTTTAACCCTAAGAAAGCCCCTGGCCCTGACTCAATTAGTCCCCTCATTCTTAAAGATTTTGCCACGGAATTGGCACCTGTCTGGCAGCCTATTTTCCAACAGATTGTGGATAATCTCCACACCATTCCACAAGCCTGGTTAACTGCCCACATTAAACCCCTTCCTAAAAAGCCAAATCCCAAACAACATAACGACTATAGGCCAATAGCACTCACATCTGTTATCATGAAAGCTCTGGAAAAAATCATGGTTCATCATCTCAACAATGCCATATGTAACTCACAGGATCTATTTCAATTCGCTTACAAACAAGGTCGCAGTACAGAGGATGCAGTTGTCACACTGGTACACCTCATCTTTAAACATCTTGACAAACCAAATTCATATGCTAGAGGTCTCTTCATAGATTTTTCATCCGCTTTCAACACAATAAGACCGGACTTACTTCTCACTAAAATGATTCAGTTACACATAAATCCTTTTGTTATCCGGTTTTATCACACATTTCTCACTGACAGAACTCAGTATGTAAAGATAAACAAGACACTCTCCTCTCCCATCAGGACCAGAGTCGGTGCACCCCAGGGGTGCATCAGCTCACCTGTATTGTTTACTCTTTACACGACAGACTGTAAAGCCTGTGAGTCAAACCAGTTTCTTCTGAAATACTCAGATGATTCTACTCTAATTTCTCTGATGTCTGACAGTGATGACCCGAGATAGTATCAGTGTAGCGTTGATCGGTTGGTGGGGTGGTGTGATAAAAGCCATTTATCAACACTGATAAGACTGAGGAAATCATTTTTGGTTCTGCCCCTGGTGATATGACACCGCCTGTGTCTATCCATGGTACTGACATTAAACAAGTTCCGTCGTACAAATATCTGGGGGTGATGATAGACACCACTCTATCATGGTCCTCACATATTGAGTACATTTGTAAGAGGATACAGCAGCGTATTTACTCCCTACGAAGACTTAGATCGTTTGGTGCTAGCAGTCACATCTTGTCTCTCTTTTACACCTCTGTGGTCCAAACTGTGTTGTTGTACTGTAGCACGGCCTGGTTTAACAGCCTATCAATAACCCATAAAAACAAACTGTATAGCCAAATTAAGATCTGTGCTAAAATTACTGGTAGGCCTGTTGAGGCTGTGCTACATTCTTTCAAAGAAGCCCACACTAAGAGCATGCTTAGACTGGCAAACAGTATCTCTTCGGACCCCTTACATGTTTTAAATGGAGAATATCAACTATTGCCATCCATGAGGCGGTTCAGAGTCCCTAAATTTAAGAAAAACAGACTAAAGAACTCTTTTGTATATCAGTCTGTTCTGCTTTTAAACCAACATCGATGATTCAGAGGAGATGTTTGGTGTTTTGCTCGTTCTGCTCCAGTGTCCTGTCCTGTCCATCGTCTGTCTTGTAATGTACTGCAATGTTTTGTCTGAAACCAGTTTTGACCTGTTTGTATTGTATTGTGAACGCTGATGCCATGGAGGCAAAACAAATTTCAGTGTAAGCTGACAATAAAGTTGTATCGTATCGTATTGTATCGTATCGTACCGTATCGTATCGTATCGTATCGTATCGTATCGTATCGTATCGTATCGTATCGTTTAGGCCCCAGTCTGCACAAACACACCATTTTACAACAGGCCACAAGAACACATGTGGACTGCAGGCTTTGGGGCCCAAACTGCATGGGATTAGCAGAAGGTGGGCGTGTCTGCAAAGGGGAAAGCCGTGGCTGCCCAGAGAACCCACTTTCATTCACACAGCTGGAGGTCAGAGGTTAAAAAAAAAAGCTAAAATTTAGCCCAAGTTAGAAACAATATTTTTTCAGAGTTCTCAGGTTCTGTAAATGCATTGTGAAAATAATACAGCAATGTGTTGAACCTTGTGGTTTTTACCTTGAACCTTGATGTTGAAATGAAAATGTACTTTTGAATAATTACGTATTTTTAAAAGAGATTACTTTAACTCAAGTAAAACATTTGACGGAGCAGCTTCCACTGGCAGTGCAGTAATATCTGACCAGGAGGATCTACACTTTAACTCAAGTCATGTGGACTTTGGCCACCACTGCTCACGGTGAAGCACTTCCATGCCAACGTGTGTGTGTGTGTGTGTGTGTGTGTGTGTGTGTGTGTGTGTGTGTGTGTGAGCCATGGTGCATCACATGTTCATCAGTCTGAGCAGCACAGGATCAGATTTATCTGTCAGTCAGTGTGAATCTAAACTTCAGACTCAGGTGTGTGAAGAACTTGTGAGTGCAGGTGCAGGTGGAAATGTTCTCAGGTGTTTTGGTGCAGAACATCAAACAGCATCACAGTTTGTGGAAAACAGCACAGAGCCAGATGGGTTTTGGTTGAACAGCTGGATTGCAGAGCAGGGAGCAGTCATTTCTCTCTTTGCAGTCTCTTTTCTTGATCTCCTCACTATTTGCTCTGCTATATAATCTCATGTCATCATATTCCAACAGGCTCACAGTCTGACAGCTGTCTTACTTTGTGTCTGAAGGTCCAGGTTCAGCACTGAAGCCTGGAGGATGTTCTTTAGACCAGTCACTCTTCATGGACAGACAGCTGGACACTGCAGACTCTGCTCTGTGGCAGGAACCTCTGGAAACACAAATGTTTGAAACATGTTATTAGTTCTTGTAAATCAGGGCTCCAGACTAACTTTTCCACTGGCAGCACTGGTGCTCCCAGCTTTCCCAGTCGCTCACAGCAGCTCATGATTTGGTCACAACCTTTGTTTGTGAGGGGGGGTCCAGCTAAAAGAGCTGTGGCTCATGATCTGAAGCATCAGTTTTGGGGTCATGTGTACTTTCTCCATGAGCCACAAACAGATTTCACAAGAAAACAGTGAACACACACTGCTCTCTAACAGCTGTCTTACTTTGTGTCTGAAGGTCCAGGTTCAGCACTGAAGCCTGGAGGATCTCCTTTAGACCAGTCACTCTTCATGGACAGACAGCTGGACACTGCAGACTCTGCTCTGCCCTCCTCTTCCTCCACACAGTCACTCATCTTCTGCTTTAAGTCAGTCTGAGAGGTGCAAACACACACACACACACACACACACACACACACACACCAAAGGGATGATATATGGGTTAATGTTCTAGTTTCCTAATGGACAACAGGCATTAACTTTATTAAATGAAGTCAGTCACATAAATAATGTGTGTTTCAACATGTTTTTGTGGAAACGTCAGTTATTTTGTTGCTATTTCATATTTAGTGTATATTTATAATAAATTTATTGCTGTTTTTTCTCCTTTATTTCAAATACTGTTATTTTGCAAATGTATGTACTTTTTAATTTTATTATTTTTGCTCATTCTTTATATGGATCTGATATAATTTTTTGTTATTCATGTCTTGCTAATTATTTGCTTTATTTATTTATTTATTTTTTGCTCATTTTTGCCCCATGTCTCAGAAAGTAATTTAGTGAATTTACACAGGTGATAGAGGGTTAATAATACACACACTGAAACACACACAAATACAGTGAAACACACACAAACAAACAAACACACACACACACACACACACACACACACACACTGAGGCCTGAACCTCACAGTGAAATTTGACATTTTAATTTGAATTTATCATGGCGACCAGTTTCATGCATGCAGCGTTTGGTCTCTGTAAAGGAGCCGGGAGCCGCTGATGATCTGCACAAATAAATGCAGATTCACAAATTATTTGTGCAGCACAAATTCCCTTTAGGAATGCCCAAATGAAACAGTGTGAATGCAGCAAAGCTCATGGACATGTTTCCCTGTTTCTGTTCCAATCCAGAGGCTGCGCTCACCAGCAAATCCTGCTGAAGGAGCTAAGCCTGTTGCTTTGTTACTGAGATGCTTGCTCGGGATCACCTGTGGTTGACGCGCCTCGCTACAGCTCGCTGTGTTCTCAGTAAAAAGGTCCGCACGCTGTTCTTCTGATGCGAATGTAACAGAACCATTTATTCCCAGTAACAGTGTTTGAGTCCATTATCTTTTGTTTCCATAACACAAATAATAATAATAATAATAATAATAATAATAATAATAATAATAATGATGATGATGATAATACCGAGCAAACATTTCGCGGCCAAAAACCATTTAAATGGACTGCATTTCTATAGCACTTTTCTAGTCTTTATAATGTTTTGCCTCACATTCACCCATTCACACACACACACCCATTCACACACTGCCATGCAAGGCGCCTAACTGTCCATCAGGAGCGGTGAGGGGTTCAGTATCTTGCTCAAGGACACTTCGACGCACTCTGGAGGAGCGGGGGATCGGACCGGGAACTCTCCGGTTACCGGACGACCGCGCTACCTCCTGAGCCGCCACGCCGCCCCCCACGCCGCAGGTGTTTGCCCTTCTGTGTCAAACACCTGTCGACAACAGTGACATCACTACCTATATAGCCTACACCTGAGCAAGATGACAGCACAGCGACACCCAAAGTATATACAGGGAATAACAACTACATTTAACACAAAACATATTTGGCTCCTATACCTGGTGTCGTCGTGAAACCTGCAAATCGCACCGTGTTCCCTTCATGTCTTTTTCTTGTTGTTGTTCTCAGAGAACAGAGCCTCAGCACAAAAACACAAACTCCTTTCCATCAAAGCTTCAAAGCAGATGATGCTTTCTGAGCCACAGGTTTGGCCCTTATTCTCTTTTCTGTGTTGAGGGACCAGAGGCCTGTTCTCACCCTGACAAACAGGAAACACTTTGCTTCCTGTTCAGGCTGGAAAAAGAAAAAGCCACAGGCCTGTTCAGGGCCCTGGGAACACAGGGGGCCCTGCCCAGTTTGAAAACTATTAATAAATTTGCTGTATTTATTAATTAATTTATTCATTTGTTCATTTTCCAGTGGCGGGTTTCATACACACAGATCAGTCTGTATTTCCTGTGGAATAAACGGAATTAAACGGCTTTAAAAACGCGCTGTCTGACGGATAGAACTGGCTAACATTTGTTTTTACCGCCTGAGGAGATTTTTTTTTCATCACCACAAAGAAAATGATCACTGCTTTACCTTTAAAATTTATTTCTAACAGATGAACTCAACAGTGAAAAATGCAGCTTGAAAATGGCGTCAGACAGAAGGAGCGACTCACAGCAGAAGCGGAAGTTTCTTTCTTTCCTCCTCTCTTTCTTTCATTCATTCTTTCTTCTTGGACTTGAACTCAAAGATAAACAGAAATCCTCTCCTGCCGTCTGAACGTGTGCAGCTCTTCTACATCATGACAGTGGGACAGTCCAACATTAATGACGATGATGAGCCTCCTGGTCGCGGCTCGTCCGAACCTTCAACCAAACTTTCACTTTCACTTGTGCTGCGTTCACGTCCTCATCGGGCTCATGGGATAATTCAGCAGCTCCCACCTGCATCACCTGTGCTACTACGTCCGCCCCGCCCCCTCCTCCGGCCGCTAGCGGCGCCCCTCCAGCACATGGCGCCCTACGCAACCGCCTACACCGCCTATGCCCAGAGCAGGCCCTGATCATCATCATCGTCATCATCATCATCATCATCATCTATGTCGATAGATAGATAGATAGATAGATAGATAGATTGCATTGTGTCTGAGCTTTAAAGGAAGTGGACTTTCTGTTTCTGTAGGTCCATGTTCAGGTCCACTTTTTCTGCTCTGACTCCGCCCACCAAGGTTCAGCTCAACCAATGAGATCCTCTCTGCTCTCAGATCAGATGAGAAGCTCGTCTGTGATGGGAAGCCTTCAGCGAAGAGTTTCATCAGTTTCATCCACCTGCAGCCATTATTCCCATGTCACTCACACACACACAGAGACACACACACACACACACACACACACACACACACACACACACACACACACACGCGCACACACACACACACACACTTGTGCTGGCAAACATTTAAAAAATTATTAAGGTAGATGGAAATGCTGTTATATGTGTTTTAAGAATTGAATTCCACATTTTGTCTGTGCTAACTAACTTACTGTGTGTGTGTGTGTGTGTGTGTGTGTGTGTGTGTGTGTGTGTTTGTGTGTGTGTGTGTGCATTAAGTATTGATTTTACACTATAATGGCTCAGTTGGCTAAGCAGGCGTTTTAACTCTGTCTTTTAAAGATGTTTCATTAAGGAGCAAAGAAAGGGTCTCTCTCTCTCTCTCTCTCTCTCTCTCTCTCTCTCTCTCTCTCTCTCTCTCTCTCCCTCTCTCTCTCTCTCTCTCTCTCTCTGTATCTGCAGGTGAGCAGAGCGTTTGGGGAATGATGCTGGGGGGTTGGTGGGGGTACGTTGCCATGGAAACAGCCTGGTTTGGACCAGTTTCTGACTTAAACCCATTTAGTGGAACAGGAGGCAGGCTGCCTGTTATCTGCTATCAGAGCCCCGAGGAATCTGACCGGCAACCAGACCAGCAGCCAAACCCATCACCCAAATGAACTGCAAGCAAATAATTAAAATGCTGCAAAACACACACAGCTCATTATGTCACCGGCTCCCACGGCCCCCCATTTAAAATCAACAGGAGCTCTAATGAGCTGCGGCCTCCCGCTCTCCCTCTTTACTGGGAAAAAACAGAAGAAGAAGAAGTGAGCGGCTCTCTCAGGAAGGGTTTTGTGTTTGTTTGTCTGTTTGTTTGTTTGTTTGTTTTTTGCAAAGCAACACACAACAGCTGAGACATCCATGTACATGTGTGTGTGTGTGTGTGTGTGTGTGTGTGTGTGAAGGACGTATGGGTGGAGTAAAAGAGAACCATCCTCAGGATAAATCAGGTCTATAGGGGCTGAAAAAAGGGAGCAGATAGAGAGAAGAGGAAGGGGGGAGGGGTATCCCACAATTTTTTCTCCTTTTTCCCCCTTCCTTGTTTCTTCTCTCCCTTCCATTCTCTCAGTTCAGTCAACTCAATCTCTATTCATTCACTCATTCAGTTTCATTCATTTTATCCACTTCTCTCTCTGTTTTCCCCTCCTCCTCCTCCTCCTCTTCCCCCAGACGTCTCCAGTTTATTGCTGTGGCTTTGCAGCGATGGAGGTGTGTGTGTGTGTGTGTGTGTGTGTTACCAGCCAGGAGGTGTATGTGTTACGAGCCTCGGACCCGACCATCACCGGGGAGCGGGTCAGAGGATTCACCACCAATCCTCACCAAGAGAACCAGAGTTTTAATGCAGTTCTATACAACTAACACATGAAAAAAAAAAAAAAAAAAAAAAAAACAGTTACATGGCTGCTGTTAGCCAATAGGGCCTACACCCTTTTTAATTTAAAATCTTTTTAATTTAAAATCTGACTGTATTATAATAATGCAGAAATAAAGGATCTGTCTGTGCGTCTGGGCCCTGATCCCTGAACGGACATCAGCCACCTCCTGCATTCATTTTCCTTCATGTTATTGCTTCGTTAACCTTTACTGAACCAGGTGGGCCAATTAGCAATGAATGCTAATTTCAAGTGCAGGAGGGGAAACCCCCGAGCACGGTGCGGAGGGGAGGGGAGCGCGGTGCGGGCGGAGCGGTGCGGACGGAGCGCTGTGCGGGCGGAGCGCGGTGCGGAGGGGAGCGGTGCGGGCGGAGCGCGGTGCGGAGGGGAGCGCGGTGCGGACGGAGCGCTGTGCGGGCGGAGCGCAGGTCCAGCGGCTGAGAGTCAGCCAGCCCAGCGGGGAAAACCTGACATTAAAATGTGAAGTGGGACGAGGAGCGCAAACTGAGCGCCGCTCGGCCCGCCGGCTGGAGGCGGGACGTCCCACAGGGTCCCGTCATCTGCATGTGAAGCTGCTGCTAATGAAGCCCGCTGACGTCACACACACACACACACACACACACACACACACACACACACAGCGCCTCTACCAGGAAGTACATACTGATGTACAAAGTTACTCACTTAAAAAAAAAAATAGGCCTACTCCAAAACTGCAAAGTACACAAAAACACTGCCAGTAACTTCCAAACTCCAACTGCAACCGAATTACACCGCCTCTGTGTGTGTGCGTGTGTGTGTGCGTGCGCGCGTGTGTACGTGTGTGTGTGAGAGAGAGAGACAGAGTCCTGTCAGTCTGCCCAACTGAGTAAATCTGCCTGTTTGTCTTCACAGCAGCTGATTGGCAGAACACACACACACACACACACACACACACACACACAATAAAAGTTTTATTAAGACACTTTGTACCAAAACCCAGTGGAGCTGAACTCCCACAGACAGATTATATTCTGGTTATAGATACAGATTATAATTTTGGATTATGTTGTTTGTGCTGTGTTCATTATGTTTTGCTGTGTGTAGACAGATACAGATTATAATTTCAGATTATGTTGCTGGTGTTCATAATGTGTGGATGTAAACTGTGACTCTGTCAGATGGAAACCATCAGGCCGTTACCGGCTCATGAATTTTCATTTCAGTGTTTCACTGATGAGCTGTTTTAATCATGACACACACACACACACACACACACACACTTCTCCTGTGTGTCCAAACAAGACACGTCTGAGTTTTTACAGTGAAGAAAAACTTTTCAAATGTAGAATTTATTTTTTTTACGTTGTGAAGTCAGCGATGCAGCCGTCATGATGAAGAATCTTCTGGATTCAGAGGTGAAACTAAATCAAAGCTGATTTCATGTGAGCGGGCAGGAAACCTCCTCATGGTAACCCGGCAACAGGAAGCCACAGCCTGATGGAGCTCCCACTAATAATCAGAATAAAGAGATTTCTTTTATCTTCATCCTGTGATAACCCTGCTGCTGCTTCACACACACACACACACACACACACACACACACACATACACATCACACACCACATACACACACACACACACACACACACACACATACACACATCACACACCACATACACACATCCCGTGGAGCCGTAGAGACAGGCTTAGTGATGATGATGATGATGATGATGATGATGATGATGAAGATGGTGAGGATGATGATGATGATGATGATGATGATGAGGAGGAGGATGATGGTGATGAGGATGATGATGATGATGATGATGATGATGATGTGAGGATGATGGTGATGATGATGAATTTAACACACACACACACACACACGCATAAAAACATAGAACAGAAGTTGCTTGTGTGTATCAGAGGAGGTTTCGAGGCTCAGAGCTCCTCTGGGACGGTTCCTCACATTTATTTTTGTTTTCATTAATTTTTTTTTTTTTAATTATTATTATCAGCTCAGAAAGCCTGTTGGCAGCTCTCACCTCTCAGAAAAAGGACAGCAGGAGCTGAGAAGCCAAACGCCGCGTGTGAACATGACCTGGAGGTGCAGCCGGCGCCCGGCCGCCCGGCCACGCCGCCACCTCGCCGCCGCCTCACCGCCTCACCGCCGCCTCACTGCCGCCTCAGAGGAAATGTGTCAAATCACACACCCAAACAAAGCAAAATGCCATCAGAGTGTGACTTCAGCACAGAGCCTGACTCACTCTGAGCACCGACACACAGCAAAACCCCTCTGACACTTTCACACAGATTACAGTTTACTGTTCTTCCAACAAGGTAAAACAATAAGACGTGTAGGATGAGCTAATCTGAGATAATCCCACACGTCTCCACTTCAGGGATGATTAAGAAAATGACATTTGTTTCAAGAAAATTGTGGAAACAAACAGCAGCAGCAGTGATGAGGAGACAGAGCAGCGTTCCAGATGAAGCATAATGATCATATCTGTGCGGTAATTTTGCCCCTAATTTGGGCAGGAAAGGTGCCAAATGTACGATAATTCCACCGTTTCACAGATAAAATGCATGAATCCAGTGTTTTTTTTTTTTTTTTCATAACAAATTGTGTTTGTGAAATCTGAGTGAAGAGCCAGTCATTTTCATCCTGGCTGAACAGAAATTCAGAAAATCACATACAAGCAAACAAAGACAAAAACTCTTAAACAGAAAGTAAAGCGACCTGAGTGAGTGACACCGGGGCGGATCTGAACGCCTCTGCTCTCACTGCACACACACACACACACACACACACACACACACACACACACACTCACACTCACACACTCACAGCTGCAAAACAAAACAAACGTCCATATCCTTCTTATTAGATGATTCTCCTGTAAACGAGCGGCTGCCCGGCGTCCACAGCTGCAGAGATCCTTTCTCTGTGAGAGGAGGGAGACCGAGGAGCTCATGAGCAGCGTCTCTGATCACACATAAGGACAGAAAGATATTTTGAGTGTTTGAGGAATCTCCCGGAGCACATGACAGGAAGCCTGAGGATCAGCTTCCTGCTCCCGCTCTGCTCCTGCGCTGTGATTTAATTCTGTTTTATTGGAATATTCTCATTATTCTGCTTATCGCGCTGTAACTGCACCGTCCTCGACGTGACGGCTGGTTTGTTTGGTGTTAAAGCCGCGAGGCCGAGTGACGAACAGCCTGCGCCTCTGCACTTGACAGCTGTTTTTTTTTTTTTTTGGTTGTTAACAGAGAGGGTGATTTTGCAGCAGCGGGGAAACTCTGCTGAATAAGCGCAGGAAGGCGAGGGAAGGTGAGGGAAGGCGAGGGAAGGCGGCGAGGCTGAAGAGCAGCTCATTTATCTGAGCCTGCTGGGAAATTAACGAAGGGGAGCTCCGTCTCTGCCTTCCACCAACTCATCACCATCATGTGGACGGCGTGTTGCAGGGAGTTAGACGGGATGGCCTCGTTGTTGACGGAGCTCTGAGGATTATGATGATGATGATGATGATGATGATGATGATGATGTTTGGTTTGTTCCAGGTGAAGCTCACATTCCCTCTTCTGCCGGCTTGAATTTATTATGGTATAATTAGGGCCACGGCAGGGAGAGAACAGTACGGAGCCAGGGGAGCGGGCTGAGATTAGGAGAATATAAACTTCAGGATTTCCAAGATTAAAGTTGTAAATTTACAGGAAAAAACTCACTCAGAGAAAATACCCCCACTCCCAATCCACCGCCATAATTTCTGTCCTCCCTGCGATGGCCCGACACACCGATGTAGTTTATTGACAGATTCTAGATGGTGATAAAGTAAATTTATGCTTTATTTCTGTCAAGTGATCGTATATTTGGCCACTTTTTGGCATCTGGAAACACTTTTCTGTCTCTTCTTCATTGTTAAAATCCTGTTTTTCTTCAACAAGATAAAAACATCTGGCAGAGGGATGAGGTAATGAGTCTGACTTGTTTCAACACATTTATACTCAAAAAAGTCCTGATAAAGTGAAACTGCAGTGGAAACAGGTGGGATTATGTCAGATTATCTCATTTCATTGGTGGACTTTTGACCTTGTTTGAAAAAAAAAAAAAAAAAAAAAAATACAATTAGACCTCCTAAGATGAGAGTGGATGACTTGTTGAGATGGAGGTTTTATTTTTGCTGTGTCTTTTCAGTTCAGCTCAGGCGGGGGGTCAGTCTGGTCCTCAGCCCTGTTAGCGCACACACACACACACACACACACACACACACACACACACACACACACACACACACACACACACACACACACACACACACACACTCTGTGAGGTGATGATGAAGTGACGGGCGCTCACACTTCCGCTTCGTCGCCTCGTCACGCCGCTCTCGGGCCGCCTGCGCTGAGCTCCTCCGGCAGCTGGGCCCGCCGCCTCCATCTGAGCCGAGAGAAGTTTTCCACGGCGACGGAGCTGCGATGGAGTTTGGGGCTGAGTCTAAATGAGGCGACGCCACGGGCGGCGCTGTGTGACTCTGCAGGACGACGGCCGCTCTGAGCCTCCTTTATGAGCTGCAGCAGTAAAAGCGTCCTGCAGGTGGGAGGGAGAGGGAGTCAGGGCTCAACATGAGGCCCAAACTCAGAGCTTTTCACGCTGGAATGAGCCTTCAAAGTTTTCCTGAAATGCACTTTTATCACTTTTCTCTGATGAATTATCAGAAAACACACGACACCTCCAGGACACCGGCGCTGCTCTCTGTTCCCCTGAGGCTCAGACATTAAACTGCTCCAGTTCTGCTGCTCAGACTGTCATTTTTCACAACATACTGATGCTCAAAGTCAGTTACAGAAAAAATTTTATTGAATAAAAATCAGATTTTGGCTCAGTATGGTGACACTGAGGATGGATGTCAAACTGACTGGGCCGCAGTTCTGAACAGAGCTCAAGTTTGTTTTCCACCCCTTAAGATTTCATGAGGCATCTCTGTTAGGAATGAAGGTATGAGGCTCAGAAATGCCAGAAGAAAAAAAAAAAACACACACACTTGTGAATGTGAATAAAAAAGTGGATGAAATTTGGACCTACCTGTATGAACTTTGAGGAGCTGTAACTCAGAGCTGTACCTGGCAAGATCATGAGGTCACCAAAGCTGACAGGGTTCATCCACTGGGGAGCATCGTTTTGCTCTCTGAAATTTCATGGCAATCCATGCGACAGATTTTGAAATCTCAAATTTATTTTGAGTAGAAGTGAATACCATGAGAGTGAAGAGGAGCCTGAGGGCACACAGGACATACCAAGGCAGTCTGCTCCATCATGTGTTCAGGAACTGAGTCTGAGTGCTGTTTTTATTTTTCCACATTTCCATTTGTGAACAATCAAATTCATTCAAACCACAGTGACTCTGATGATTATCTGGTCCCTGTTAGCCTCTGCTAATGTTGGAATGTGTCATTAAGGTCCCATGTGCTCCTGGCCAGCCTCCACACACACACACACACACACACACACACACACACACACACACACACACACAAATAGTAGCATACTAGCATGTGAACATAGCTGAAAAAAAGCTTTTTGCAAACTCTGGAGAAAAGTAAAAATAAGTTTAAAAGGAGACACTGTCTGAGCTCATGTCGCAAATTTGACTTTTTGGTGCGAGGCTGGTGCTGGAGGGACGGTCATGACAGGGTTCATCCTCTGGGGAGCGTCAGTGTGCTCATCAAGTGTCATGGCAATCCACCCAGAAGATTTTGAGATGGGAACTTTGACGTTTTGGCCTGAAGGTGGTGCTAGAGGAAAGGTGACGCCCAAACTGACAGGGTTCATTCTGTGAGGAGCATGGATGTTCTCACTAAAGTTCATGGCAATTTGCCTGCTAGATTTTGGGGTTGTGTTGCCTTGGAGAAAAGAACAGTGCACATCTAAAGGCATGCAATTATATATTTTCTGAATCCAAATTTAAAATTCAATGTATCAGCTTCAAACACCTTCAATTAAAAAAAAAAAAAAGTCGTGGAGGACTCACTGCTCAGCAGCGTCTGATAAAGCGCCTGCCTTCATGGATCTGAAGCTCCTCATTATTCCAGTCCATGTGTGTGTGTTCAGTGCAGTGAGCTGCCTGTGAGTGTGTGGATCCACAGGAGAGGAGCGAACGCCCTCCATGTTCACTCCTCTGCAGTAAAGTCACTGTTCATCTATTTAGACTTTATACTCTCGTGCTGCTGAGGAAGAAGCTGCTTCACTGAGATAAGTGGAGTGAAAACACTCTGAAGGCTGCGTGGCTGATGGGACTGAAGGCTTTCACCTTGACACAATGAGCTGTCTCTCTCTTTTCTGTAAATACAGTGGTGGAAAAAAGTTTTCGGACACCCTTAAAATTTTACACAATCTCAAATATTATCATGAAATATTTGTGGAAAAATCTTTTTTGTTTTTCAAAAGGTGTGGCTGCATTAGACAGATACAAACAAATACAAATTATATTTTTTTTGTTTATTGTTTACAAGAAAAACTAACCAAACTAAATTCTTGACAAATTCTTCTGACCACAGAATCTTCTTCCAGTTCCTGGCTGTCCAGATCTTGTGTGTCTGGGCCGACGATGCCGGGCTAACCTCTGTCTCTCATTGATCAGGGGCTTCTTGATAGCCTTGTAGGACCTTAAGCCATGATCTAAAGGTCGGCCACGTACAGTGCGGGTGGAACACTGGACACCAGTTTGGTTTGACCACTGCTGCTGAAGCTCCTGTGATGTCACTGGGTGGTTTTGCTGCACATGCGGATCAGGATGCGGTCATTTCTTGCTGAAGAAACCCTCGGACGCCCAGCTCTCGGTTTGTCTTCCAAGCTGTTGGTTCGTCTGTATTTCTGCAGAGTGGATCCAACTGCTGAAGGACTGCATCTGCACTTCCTGACTATCTGGCGGCAGCTGGACCCTTCCTGGCTGAGAATCTTTATCTTCAGGCGTGTTTCCTGCGTTAGGTTCCTTGTTTTAGCCATTTTTGTCTCTGAAGAACTTTCAGATGTGCTGCTTTATACAGACACGAAGCTTGGCAACAAAAATTGTGTCTTTTAATAAAAAGAACGACCTTCATCACTGGTACCAAAATGACCCAATACTCAAAATTTCTTATGTATTTTCATGGAACCAATCAATTTTAAGTTTTTAAAGGCTTTTTTAGGATTTGTTTAGTATTTTGGCTGTGACTGTACTAAAAGAAATTGCACTTGAAGACCTAAGAGTGATTCTTAATGTAATATTTCACAAATGCATGGGGTGTCCGAAAACTTTTTTCCACCACTGTAATTTTAAAAAGTTGTGATGAGCCACTGAGCGTCAGGCGGTGGCCCTCTGGAAGCCCACGAGCTGCACGTTGGACACCCCGACTCTCAGCTCCGATGCCGCACGACAAACAACCTGCAGATAAGCTGAAGAAGACCGGACCCTCCGGCTGCCGGCACGCCACACCAGGAGGACCAGGAGGAAATGATTTGTGTGAGCAGACGGACGCCTGCAGGTCAGCTCTCCATCTCATTGGCTGCAGCCTTCGAGGCGCCAGATAAGAAGCCAAATGCCAGACCACTTCCTGTTCTGAGCGGCGTCTCCTCCGCTCAGCTCCTCCTGCAGGGGAGAAGCTCCTCCTCTCTCCTTTCCTGCACAGAGATCTTCACTTGCATTTCAGGACGTCGCACTGATTTTATTTAACTTGTTCCCAGAATTTTCTTGAATCAAGAGTCATTTTCTTGATCCTGGTGGCTGATCTGCCTCATTCTGCCGTGTCTCAACACATTTAATAAATCCCTGAAACAAGTGAAGCTGCACAGGGAGCGGGATTATCCTAACATGTTCAAATTAAGATTTTTTGCAGTGTGAGATGAAAGTCAGCTCTGTACGAGGCAGA
>NC_043995.1:33824066-33829066 GCF_902150065.1 Myripristis murdjan | reverse complement strand
TTTGCAGTGTAGAAATCGAGTTTGTAAATGTCATCATTATTTGAAGAGCACCACCTGCCTCGTGTGTTTCCTCCACAGCTTCACAGACGCCATGAAAAGAACCAGAATTTGACGTTTCTGAATCACGACGGCCCGAACACGGCGGACGCTCCGCCGCGGCGCCGCGTACGGGACGCATTTCAGCATGACATCACTACTAAATTCATAACCTGCAATATAATTTCTCTATTCTATAAAACTTTACAAACTAGCCGGCTTGACAAGCTGCCAAAGGTACTAATGAACAAAACCCAAAAACACCCTAGAATATATTCCTGCACATTAGAAATGAATTCAAAAATATATGCATAACACTCGCATGCCTATTTAGATAATTACAAAACCGATAAGACCTGCTGGGACAAACTGTTTACTGTAGCTCTCTGTAGCTGGATGAAAACTACAGGAACAACAGGCAAGCCAGTTCCAGAGGTTATAGTAATTAAATATTAAAGGTATAGTCCACCCATTTTGAAAACTGTGATATTATTCCACAGTGTGAACTGTTAGTATCCCTCCTCCTGTCTAACATGTTGAAGAATAACGGCTTTAACCCGCTCAGAGCGTGACATGGTGTAAGAATGTTGACCAGTTCCAAAAAAAAAAAAAAAAAAGTTACTACGGTGGCTGGCAGGCGCCTGAAAGGTTCATGTGTGCGATGGAGGGGAGCGAAGGGAAAAAAGAAGCCACAGCATCAGCTTTCTTTTAGCTCTCTGGAGAAAGTTCTGTCCTCCAACATGCGCTCATGTGTTCATGCGCTCATGTGCTCATGCGCTCATGTGTTCATGCGTTCATGTGTTCGATGAAAAAAACAAGTGACAGCAAACTCAAAAATCTTCTTCCATGTTTGTGGCACCTGCTGATCTGGCGGAGGGATACAGGAAGTGCAGAGGTCACCGGATCTCTCTGGATGTTGATAACAGGAGGAATAAAATTTTAAGCATGTTTCAGAATGGGTGAACTATCCCTTTAAAGTGAAACTAGCAGAACCAAACACAGGTGAACCAATAGGACAAAGGTAGAAAGAGATTGGCAGGTATGAGCAGAACTAGAAACCTCGCCAAACGATAGTCAAGATACTCAGGTTGTGCTTTTTAAATCTACTCACACATTTTCGCTGACATGTGAACATGCTTTGGAGTAGAGCGCCCCCTGCGCCGGCTACACTGTAAACGTCATTATTACTCAGATTACTCACTACCAGGACACAGAGAGCACGAGGAGCTAGGGGAGTCCTGCATGCAAAACAACAGCTCATGCATCTGCCTCGCCTCCAGAGGTCCAAAACGCTGGAACGACATACGAACCTTACGAAATTTAGCAAAATCTCCACAAACTCTTATAAAAACAAACCGGAGGGGGGCGGGGGAGGGGGAGGGGGGAGGGGGGGTTCATACATTCCTTCATCCAGCCGCCGTTTCCCGGCACGTCATGCTGCTCCGCAGGGAGGCGGCGCCGGGTCGCCGCTCACTTCCTGTTTGTGTGGTTGTGACGTCGGTGAAGACGCTCGGGATGCTACAGTCTGTCAGGCCTCCGGCCCGCATGCACGCCGGAGGTCAAAGGTGCCGCGTGTAGCATTTTTCAAACACGGCGCCTCGCAATAATCACCGTAAACAAAAGAGATTTCCATGGAAACACCCGTCGGCCTCGCGCTCCTGCAGTGGGTTTGGTTGGCGCTCCTGTTTCTCCACATTGAGACTACATTTCCCATCAGCCCCGTTCCTGTCCCTTTCAGAAGCTGCCGGAAGCTTTAGGTCTGTTTGCCGCTGGAAGAACAGCGCCCTCTTCCTGTTTTGTGCCGTAAAGCAACAGAGCAGATTCCTGACAAACCCCCCCTAGTGGCCGGTGATGAGAAACGCAGCGCGGCCGCGGCTGACGGGCTGAAAGGCTCTCGGCTGTTTACGGCGGTTATTGCAGCGCCGCATTAATGTGCGGATGATTTATCGATGTAAAAATGCTACACCTCGCACCGTTCACATCCGGATAAACGAAGTGGAACAAAAGACGGTAAACATGTCGGAGGAGTCCGTGGGGAGCGTGCGGCCCGGCGGCGGCGCTCAGGGGCCAAACGGCCTGGAAGACTGGTACTCGCTGGGCACTTTGGGCTTGATGCCCTTGCTGTTGTAGTAGTCGACCACCTGGTTGGGCACTTCTGCTAGGACGGTCTTGGCCAGAGCCGCCGGAGACGCCTGGGGAGGAAGAGGAGCAGAGAGGAAGAGCTCGGTGAAGCAGCGGTTAGCGACCATGCTACACACAGCAGGAGCTGACAGGACATCCTCCCCAAACCATCCCACCTCCCTCCCACGGGACAGTCCTTCATATCAAACCATGCTAATGTTAGCCACATGCTAGTCTGACATGTACCAACACTCCTGCCTCCCTTCAGCTCAAGATCCCCTTTTATTTTTGACAAAGTCATGAAAATATGAATAAAAGGCCCATGTCATTAAGGGCTGAGAGAGCTGAGGAACATACCGACTGCAAATCCATGTTTACTCTTTTTATTCTGTTTTATTTATTCAGTATTAATGGAGAGCGCATTTGAATTTCCTTTGTGCTCTACAAACAGACTTGGCTTGTCTAAAGAGACTCTGGAAACATGCACCATCCACATTTCTCTACCTGTGGACACACACACACACACACACACACACACACACACACACACACACACACGCACAAATGAGGAGTTTTGATAATGAGACATCCATCACTTGGAGAACACTGTGTTCTCTCATAAAATGTTTGCTGACGTGAAAATGAAAGCAACGGAGGTTTTATTTTATAATCCATCTTAAGACGTGTGATTATGAATTCGTTCTGTTTTTGAGCACAGGATCATTTCTGCATGATAAATATTGACGGAGGAGTTTCATGCGGCGCACTCTGTGCTGTATAACGTGGAATAAACTTCAAACAGCCGCTTTGGAAACCCTGAAATTACTTTTCTCTGTTTCTTTCTTTTAGAAGAAGGGGAGAGAATATAGTTATTATCTGAAGGGAGTGTCAGTCAGACGTCTGCCGTGTTCTCCTGCCGTCACACGGAAATTGTTTCCTTTCGGCGAAAAGACAGAAAATCTTATTCATCAGTTGGATTAAACCCAGCAGGAGAAATGTGAGATAAAACTCCACTGCACAGCCTCCAGGCTTCTGCTAAGGTTTAAATCAAACGTCTGTCTTCACACTGGACAGCAGGTTTCTATGGCCATGCATTGGGGCCGTTGTGGAGGGGGGGGGGGGTAATATGCAGAGAAAAAAAACTTGCTGAGATTAAAGTCACAAATTTATGGGAAGAAACTCACAGATTAATGAGAAGAAAACAAGCGACACTCACGTGTTTGAAGTTGCGGAACGGGACGAACTGGACGATGTCCCGCAGGACGGGCTCTCCCTTGGGCGAGCGCAGGATGCCGTCATCGCCGTCCAGCATCTGCATGTCGCTGAAGTCGGCGTTCCCGATGCCGACGATGATGACGGACATGGGCAGGTGGGAGGCCTGGACGATGGCCTCCCTGGTGTCGGCCATGTCGGTGATGACGCCGTCCGTCAGGATCAGCAGGATGAAGTATTGCTGCGGGAGAGACGGTCCATCAGCCTCCAATCAATCAAACCCAGCCCATAACTGATTGATCCAGATCTGAGCTCAGACCTGATAACAGCTGTGCTCATGCTGCTGCTCTTTGAATAAACCATCTTCACTGCAAAAAAAAAATAATCTCCATGTCACCAAATGTCACCAAGTCAAGTCATCGACTCTCAAATCCTGCTTTTCTTCAAACAAAAAAACACAGATAATCCCACAGGTTTCAACATATTTATATAAGTGAAACTGCACTGGAAACAAGTGGGATTATCTCAGATTATCTCATCCCACTGGGAAATTTTTTAAGACTGCTTGAAGAAAAACGAGACTTGAATTGTGCAGATGACATGAGATGACGGATGACCTTCAGTGTGACAGGTAGAACCGGAGCGGCGTGGCTCTCGGCACGTTGGTGCTCGTCCCTGCAGAGCTGCTTCCTGTGGACTTTTAGGATTAACACGTAATCTACAGTCTTAACAGATGAGATTTTGTTTGGCTGCTAAAAGTTGCATGTTGGGCAATTTGAATAATTAGCATAATGAGCAAATTAATCACCAAAAACTGGAAATGGCTATAATTTAGCTTCTAGTGAACTTGTAAAAGTGATCAGAGTCTAAATTGATGTTTGTGATGTCAAGAAAGAAAAAATTCAGTAAAATATTTCAGTAAAATATAACAGGATGTGGATCAAATCTGTGATCTCTGATCTCCTCCAGCCAAACCCAGACTGACACTCTGAGGTCGCCTTTCTAAATGGTCTAAAAGCACAAATACAGCCATTTCCTGATTTTGACCTCATTTTTATATAATTTATGTAACTTATGCTAATGAGGACAGGTCATGTGACTGCAGTGCGGTGATGGCTGGGTTTCTGGGCGTCACCAACATGAGTTTATCCGTGTTGTTCTGAGGAAGCGACCCTGCTGGGTTTGGGGAACCACAAAGCCTCAGAGCCACAGGACGAGCCTTCACCTTCCCAAACCAGGCTGCTGAGGCTCGGCTCCGCCCACCCCGCTTGATGAAGCGCTGACCCCGGAGCCACGGCTCAACACGGAGATTCGTTTTGCAACAGCATGACCTGAATCACACCGATGATCATCATGGCTTTTTGTTTTTGCAGCTCAGCCTTGTTGTTGTTGTGAGAAAAAAACATCTGAAATTCTGAGAGTGAAGAGGTAAATTTCTGAGAAAAAAACAGTGAAAACCAGCTGTTCTCCTCCTGTGGGATCCAGTCTGAAGGAGATCCTGCTGGTCTGAGTCCAGAACCCCAACCTCCTCCTCAGCATCTGGACTCTGAAGAGACGTTGCTGTGACTTGGGCCGATTCAGAAGAAAACAATCTGCTGATTCTGGGCTCAGATCAGCAGGATCTCCTTGTT
>NC_043995.1:33806566-33819066 GCF_902150065.1 Myripristis murdjan | reverse complement strand
CAGGAAGTGTCAATCATCCTGCGGCCGCCAGCTGAGCTGCTGGGGGTGGGGGGTGTGCGTATGTGTGTGTGTGTGTGTGTGTGTGTGTGGGTGTGTGTTGGGGGGGTGGAGGAGGGGCTGAAGGACTGTGAGCAAAACTGAGCACACGGCGAGTGCTGCAAAAACTACAAGAATTATGAATTCTGTAGAAAGAATTAGTATTCCTTTAAGTTTAGTTAAGAAGAAAATGCCACAGAGAAGAATCACAAAATGTTCTATTGCAAGTAAAATAAATTTGTGATTAAAATGCAAATCCAGTACTGGATACCCCTGGGCATAGGGTATGTACTGTATGTGGGCATGGGTGGGTGCATGGGAGGATACATGGTGGATGTTTGTGATGTATTGGGATGTCTTGTATTTGAGGTTTCTGTATGCAAAAAACCCAATAAAGGGAAAAAAAAATAAATAAAATGCAAATCAAAAACTTTGGTTTGTGAATCCCAAAGTTTTGCCTAATCAGCTCAACAGAGAGCAAAACCTTTGGAAACCAAAGTTTGGGGTTCACATTTTTATTTTACCTACAATAAAAACATTTTTTGTTCTCAAATCTGTTTTTGGACTGCAAACCTTTTCAGTTTGATGCGTAAAAAAAACACTCACTTTTTGGCTTGTGGGTGTGACTTTTGTTTTTTCTCAAATGTCTCATCAGTGGGACGCCGATGTGTGTCAAACGTGAAAAGGCTGAAAATAATTTGCTTCATGAATCAGAACCCACAGAAACAAACGCAGCTTCTGATTGACGTGACTTGAACGCAGCACGGGACAAAAGGCGAAGGAGGGTCCCGTAATCAGCGCTGCCCGGCCACGCCCCCTCCCGGCCCGACACCCCGGGCGGGACCCAAACAGGAAGTTACCTTGAAGTCGGGGGGGATCCGAGCTCCGAAGCCGAACGCCGGGAACATTTTGTCGCTGTGAGGAGAGAAGAACAAAACCTCGGTGATTAGAGGGAAAGCCAAACAGGAAGTGAGATGATTAGGCGCCGGCGGGGTTCCTAATGCGGGCTGAGTGGAGCGCTAACGAGCCCTTTCAGCCGCCGCCGCTTCCACACGGCGCCGGCTAATTAGCCCTGATTGGCTCTGAGAACTTATTTGCAAAAACTGATTAGAAAGAAGTTGCCTCTCACTCAGAAATAAGAAGTGAAGAAGTGAAGAAAAGCCAGAGACTCTCACACAGATCACAGAGAGTCAGCGTCACATTTACTGTTTACCAAATTTAATGTGAAATGTGCAGACGAGGCAGCGACCTGTAGCTGCTCGCCACACACACACACACACACACACACACACACACACAGAGCTGAGCCTCTCAGCTAAAACACACAAAAAACTCAAGGTGACAAACGACTGAGGAGGAGGAGGAAGCACGAAACCAACAGTACACATAACCAGCCAGGAAAACTATGAATTAAGTGGGAGGATGTGTGTGTGTGTGTGTGTGTGTGTGTGTGTGTGTGTGTGTGTGTGTGTGGCATTCTGAGTTCTAGTTAATTTTCTTTATCATGTGTCACAGTGTGTGAGGGGGAAAAGTTTTACCTCAAAACTTTTTTCTTTTTGAAATATTTGTGTCCAAAGTGGATTTGGGAAACAGCTGGTCGCTTTGTTACTAACGATGCTGCACATCAGATAAAAGAACAATTAAATAACATTTGCTGCAATGAAGCTGGTGAAATAAAATCAAACTGCTCCAAAATAAGAGTCGAGTTCACTTTCAAAGCCCCTCTCTAAAGGATGGGCGGTTTGATTGACACAAACCCCATGTTAACCATGTGTACCATGTTTACCATGTTAACCATGTGTACCATGTTTACCATGTTTACCATGTTTACCATGTTTACCATGTTAACCATGTGTACCATGTTTACCATGTTTACCATGTTTACCATGTTTACCATGTTAACCATGTGTACCATGTTAACCATGTTTACCATGTTTACCATGTTTACCATGTTTACCATGTGTACCATGTTTACCATGTTAACCATGTGTACCATGTTTACCATGTTTACCATGTTTACCATGTTTACCATGTTAACCATGTTTACCATGTTTACCATGTTTACCACAGCACAACATGTCGCAGCTCCTCAAGAGACTGAGACACTCAAAACTTGTGTTCGTGGCTTTTTTTGTTTAAGATTTTTATATTAGATTTTTTTATATAAGATTTTTATTTATTATTTTATATTTTCTATGTACAGGGTGACACAAAAAAACGGGAACTTTTTAACAATGCAATAAAACCAAGAGTGATGGAAGAAAAATATTTTATTCATAGTGATTGAAACCTGAAAACATTTAAGAAACAATGATGGAATATTTATTTTTTAAAAATTGTGCTGCCACTTGCTCATGTCTGCCAATACGCACTTCAAAGATTCCCGTTTTTTTGGGTCACCCTGTACATTCAACCTGATATGGAGCCACAGCCTCTCCTGTCCTCCTGAGGCTGATCTCATCTGTTCAAATCTATTCAGGCCTGATCAAACAGCCAATCATCTCACAGAAGCATCATGGTGGCGGCGGCGGCGGCGGCGGCGGCTCTGACCTGTCGTAGTCCTGGCAGATCTCTCCCACAGCCACCAGCGCCTTCAGGTACTCGTTGGGCTGGTAGGGGTGGATGTAGTGCAGCGAGCAGCTGTTGCGAGGGTCTCCGTTGGAGGCGGTGAAGTCGATGGCTACCTGGAGAGACGAGCAACCAATCAGCACGCTCGAGGGCGGAGCACCAACAGGTAACGCCACACAGACGTGATCTGCTCAAATACAGAATGAATCTAATCTCCTAACTGGAATTTAATCTGCACCTTTTGTTTCCATATCCAGTGAAGCTGCAGCTAACCTTTATTTTCAGTGTCGATTAATCCAGCTGTCCTTTTTCTTCATGTATTTGATTCGTCTTTTAGTGAATAAAGTGTGAAAAAAGCCAAAGTCTGATGGGAAGTGATCAGAGAACAAAGTGATTTCTTCATCTGATCCTGGAATCAGCAAAATCATTTTCACTTGAGAAATGACTGAAACAATTAATTGGTTCTCAGCTTGTGCTCGGTGTGTTTTCATCTGTTTCAGCTCCAACATACAGAACAATAGACTGTTCATGTACATGCATAGCAAAATTATTCCTATAGCATCTTTCATACATAAAATGCAGCGCTAAGAGCTTCACACAAACTATTAAAAACTATTAAAAATGCTCATAGAGCTTTACAGCAGATGAATGAATGAATAACAATAAAACAAAACGGAATGCAGAGGATTTCAAAGTCTGAGAGCAGAGGAGAGAAAACAAAGCATAATGATCATGAAACATAAAAATATTAAATATTAAAATACAGAGGGTGGTAAAACATTCAAGATAATGATAATAGTCTAAGAATAAGATAAAAGCTAGGAAATAATAATAAAATAAACATAAGAAGATCAGTAGCTGTGGTAAAGGATAATAATAACACGAATAATAATACAACAGAGGAGGAAGCACAAATTAAAGTCGGATGTTTATGACAGAATATGATCATATCATCACATCCTGAGCTGCTGTGTGGAGGAGAAACCATCGCTTTGTGCGTTCATGAGTGTGTATGTGTGTGTGTGTGTGTGTGTGTGTGTGTCTTCTTTTTGAAGAAGCCTGAGTGTGATGTGAGAGGCCCTCCTGACTCCCTTTCAGTCTAATTACAGACACACAGGGAGTTTCCTCTGGAGCTGATTCACTGCACCGCCGCGGAGAAACCACGCCCCCGCGGAGAGACCACGCCCCCGCAGAGAGACCACGCCCCTGCGGAGAAACCACGCCCCTGCGGCGAAACCACGCCCCCGCGGAGAGACCACGCCCCCGCGGAGAGACCACGCCCCCGCGGAGAGACCACGCCCCTGCGGAGACATCACGCCGCCGTGATCGTGACTTTCTTAAGCTTCCAGGCTCACACACACACACGCACACACACACACACACACACACACACACACACACACACACTTCTCTGCAGGTATGTGCTTGATAAAACATTCAGTGCAGGGAGAGCCGCTGCCTCGGCTCGTGCAGCCCTGCAGGAGGCGCCGCGGCTCCCTGACGCTGAAGTACATGTTTACAAGGGGAACAGGAGCGCGGCGGCGGCGGCGGCGGCGGCGGCTGCCTTACAGGCTGCAGAGCACAGGAGAAATAATTTGTCTCGACTTGTTGTTCTCACAGATCTGGCAAAGTGTTTGTGTTTACATGCGCACCGCCAACATCATTAATTCATTTTCCCTTTCTGCTGATTTCTATTCTGAGCTACACGGAGCACTTTCCCAGCATGCATTGCAAGTGATACCACACAAGTCTCACAGCATTTTGTGAAATGAGCCTAAAGTCTCTGGACTGTCACCCTCACACACACACACACACACACACACACACACACACACACACACACTCCTGTGCGTCGGTGCTTCAGAAGCTCCACATTTCTCTGAGCTCAGAGGAAGGACATGTGGAACATTTAGGAAGCAGATGATTGGTTCTCCTGTGGTTCTCCTGTGGTTCTCCTGTGGTTCTGCAGCCAGTCAGCAGCACAGAGCCTCGGACAGGACTGGGAATCGAACCTGCGACCCTTTGGCTGCGAGCCGGCAAAAAAGAAGAAGTTATTCTAAAGGCCAAAGATGTGCAGACCCCTGAAGTGTTCCAGTATCACACTGGTTAAACTGGGCCGCTCTCAGTATGAATGAAGCTGGAGAAGCACCTCAGATCAGCCGCTCTCCTGTTGCCATGGCGATGTCTGGAATATTCTGTTTAGCATGAATACAGGATTCACGTATTGATGTATTCATGATGCGAATATGAAGCGCTACAAGCAAGGACCTGAGCATGACCTTCAGCGTGAGATGATATGATATGATATGATATGATATGATAGGTGTGTGTGTGTGTGTGTGTGTGTGTGTGTGTGTGTGTGTGTGTGTGTGCGCACTCACTGTAAACTGGATCTGACAGCCTCCCATGATATAATCCAGGAAGGAATGCATCTTAATGATCTGTGAACAGGAAACAGGCGAGTGAAAAACCAGCACCGACAACACACACACACACACACACACACACACACACACACAGCTCTGAAGCTCCTGCCAGCTGATTGGGAGTCTGATGGATCTGAAGGCCATATTCATGTTTGTAACGTCCGCTCGGACAGCTGCATTGTGGGTACCGATCAGGGAGGAAATTAGCAAAATATCTGATTTCACGTCAAACTCCTCAAGAACAGAATGAGTTTCAATCCACAGTGAAATATCAATCATTTATCAATCAAAACTCCCACTCTGACAAAATAATTGCAGGCATGAAGGTACAGCTCTTGACGGGTCTAATTCAGATTAATGTCGGATCACTGTGAGGCCGCTGCCGACAACGTAATTATGTTTTTGAACAGGATCACCTTGAGATATGATGGGTGATGAATTGCAGGTAACAAAGCGACTCACAGTCGGTCCATTAACTTATGAAATGTTTTATCCCAAATCTGTCTCTCGCAAGGAAAATACAGAGATCATTTGTGATGCATGAGGAACCAACATCGTTCTTCATTTTCAAACTTTAGAACAGCAGACGATGGGGGATATTAGGACAATTATCTTTAATCACTTGGTATGAAATGTTTGGTCTGTAAAAAAAAAAAAAAAAAAAAAAAAAAAAAAGAGGTCCATGACAGTTTTAGTGGCGGCGGCTCGGGTACGGAAACACCAACAGGACATAACTGCATCATTATTTGTGATGGATTATTTGGACAGCTGCCGTGGTGTCACTCATGTCCATCAGCTCCTCCACATGATCAGCTCTGGACCGCACGTCTGGGAATAACCAGCAATTAAGACGTGACGGGTCCAGTGTTTGGAACAGTATTTGGCAGGTGCGGTGCAATATTTGGCACTTGCAATGCAGTATTTAACAGCGGTTGCACAGTATTTGGCAGGTATGTTGCAGAACTTCACAGGTATGGTGCAGTATTTGGCAGGTGCATAGCAGTATTTGACAGGTATGGTGCAGTATTTGGCAGGTGCATAGCAGTATTTGACAGGTATGGTGCAGTATTTGGCAGGTACAGCGCTTTATTTGGAAGGTGTGGTGCAGTACTTGACAGGTGCAGAACAGTATTTGGCAGGTGCAGTGCAGTATTTGGCAGGTGCAGTACACTATTTGGCAAGGTCGGGGCAGTATTTGGCAGGAGCAGTATTAGGCAGGTGCGGTGTAGTATTTAGTGAAGTATTTGGCAGGTGCGGTGCAGTATTTGGCAGGTGCAGTACAATATTTGGTGGGTTCGGAGCAGTATTTGGCAGGTGCAGTGCATTATTGGGAAGGTGTGGTGCAGTACTTGACAGGTGCGGAACAGTATTTTGCAGGTGCAGTGCAGTATTTGGCAGGAGCAGAATTAGGCAGGTGCGGTGTAGTATGTAGTGAAGTATTTGGCAGGTATGGTGCAGTATTTGGCAGGTATGGTGCAGTATTTGGCAGGTGCAGTACAGTATTTGGTGGGTTCAGAGCAGTATTTAGCAGGTGCGGAGCAGTACTTGGCAGGTGCAGTACACTATTTGGCAGGTTCAGGGCAGTATTTGGCAAGTGCGGAGCAGTATTTGGCAGATGCAGTACACTATTTGGCAGGTTTGGGGCAGTATTTGGCAGGAGCAGTATTTGGCAAGTGTGGAGCAGTATTTGGCAGATGCAGTACACTATTTGGCAGGTTTGGGGCAGTATTTGGCAGGAGCAGTATTTGGCAGGTGTGGAGCAGTATTTGGCAGACTGATGAAAACAGCAGTAAATGCACAGCCAACAGTTATATTTGGTCAAAACTCCTAAATATAACTCTGCGTCATCGACAAACGAGACGACTGCGATCATCAGCCAGTGCTCGCCGTGTGGTGGGGAACATGGCGGCTGTGTGGTTGTGCGCCGGCTGTGTGGTCGTGCGCTGGCTGTGTGGTCGTGCGCCATCTGAGGCGACAGCTGGCTGCTGATGTTTGACCCCGCAGTGTTGTGGGGGGTAAAGGCAACATTAGCGGGCTGTGACGGGGAAACGGCTGCTGTTTAATGAGCTGCTGTTGGACGGAAACATGGCTCGGCTCCGACACAATGGGAATATAAGTGGAGATTCAATGGGATTTTTTTTTTTTTTTTTTTTTTTTTTTTTTTCAGAATATGAGGTTTGGTAATAACCTGCAGAGGTGTCATTATCATTATATACCATTTGCTGCATCAAGCAAGGGTGGGAATGAAAATGGAAGGCTGAAAATGGAAGCACATGCTCATAGAGGGGAGTGAAAGTCATTATGCTGAGTTCATGTGCATATCTGTGGGAGCCGGTGCGTTTAAGTGCTCTCATCAAACCAAGGACGTAGCTTCTGCCGGCTCTTTAAAAATTTGGTTTAATCCTTTTCATCAGTGTCGCTCTTTTCAAACAGCTGGTATCTCACTTCCTATCTCAAGTGTAAATTACATCTTGTCCTTTACAAAAAGAAAAAAAAAAGGCACTGTAATTTGTCGCAGTGTTGTGCGACATCTCATTTCGTACGGCTCGGGCTCTTTCCAGACGGCCACTGAGTCATTTTGCAGGAGGAAACTCTTCATATGTCAAGTGCCATCGTGTTAAATGTTATCTGGCTTTCATTTTCTGGCAGCAGGAATCCCCAGACTCCTCTCAGCGTCTGAGCCGAGCGCCGTTCAGGATCGTCTGGCAGCAAATGTCAGGTTAGTCAGGCTGCTAGTCAGCACCGACACAAATGCTTTATAACAGCCTGTCAGTGAAACGCCAACATCAGCCTCCGTGAAAAAAACAAGCAGACTGAGGCAATCCTCACCTTTTAAGAGAAATGTGTTGGGTTTTTCCTTTAACCTGGCACTGAGCTGTTTAGCAGTGAACATCTACTGAGGAGACACGTTTAGAAAGTGTTTGCCCGAGGCTAAATATTGCAAGGGCATGTTCCACGTTAAAGATGAGGCAGAGTCAGACATGGTGCCAGATCCTCCCTGAACCCCGTTACCAAAAAAGACGTGTTCCAATCATCACGTGTTACTGTCACTTCAATAAAACTGTGGTGTTCTCTGCTCTTGGCCGGTGTGCAGTGTTCGGCAAGTGCAATGTGGTGTAACAGGTATGATGCAGTATTCGGCAGGTGCATTGCAATATTTGACAGGTGGGGTGCAGTATTTGACAGGCGGGGTGCAGTATTTGGCAGGTGCAGCTCAGTATTTGGCAGGTGCAGCTCAGTATTTGGCAGGCGGGGTGCAGTATTTGGCAGGTGCAGCTCAGTATTTGGCAGGTGCAGCTCAGTATTTGGCAGGTGTGGCTCAGTATTTGGCAGGTGCGGCTCAGTATTTGGCGCACTGACTGAAAACACCAGCAAATGAAAGGTCCAGTGTGTTGTTGGACAGTAATGTTCTGATTTTTTAATACCAAATATATATAATATATATTGTCATTATTATATTAAAAGTGAGTTAATGATAACAGTAATTAAAAATTAGAGAGTCTGTACAGTGGAATGATCAATTGTTCAGCTGGAGGCCAGAGCACCTGACAGCAACTAAAGGTAATTTTGAGAGTAATCCTATTGGATGCTGGGATGAAGCGGCAGGGTGGGAGGGGCCAGGCACAGCAGCCAATCACCTTGCACTGGTTGAGAATAACGATCCCGGAGTTCTTGTAATTCTTCTTCTTCACCTTGTACTTGGGGTTTATGCACGGCCACTGGACCTGCAAACACAAAGAGCTTCATCAATATTCATCTTCCTCCCGTCTGCGTGATGAGGAGTCAGTCTCCTTTCAGCTCACTCACACACACACACACACACACACACACACACACACACACACACTCACTCACACTCATTCACACACACCTCGTCTCTCCGAAATGTCAACTTTACAGGAACAAAGGAAAGCCTGGCTTGTGATGATGCAGGCGGTGCGTTTTTGGCTCTGATCTCGGGGTTTGAGTCTGATCAGCGCGGGACACCGGAGCGCCCGGCCCGACAGGAGCAGGGGAATCTGTCCGCTGCAGGAAAACCACGAAAACCACTGAGGCTGGAGACTCAGTAGGATTCAGTTCACTAGAAATCATGACGGCACAAACCGATGAGCGACCGTGATGTTTTAAACTGTGTGACGTCTAGAAGTGTTTGTTAAAGCTGCATGTGAACGCAGCCCACACGGCACCCACGTCCACGCAACGCCCACGCAACGCCCACACACCGCCCACGCGACGCCCACGCGACGCCAGCTCTGCTCCCAGCCGGAGGGGACAGTCACTAGTCGCTTCACAAGATGATATGAAGTTGATTCTTTGACATGATATGATATTTGCTGATATCACTCAGTCTGCCACCATGTGACTTTGATGTGATTCAGTTCAGGGCCGCCGGTCGATACGAGGCGGCGTCATGATGAGTTAAATCACAACCCCGTGTGTCTGCTTTAGGCGCCTCGTGTTTCCTGAGGGTTTCATCATCCTGACCTCGTCCACACGGGGCGGCGATTCGTCTTTTCTCCGAAATCCAAAATATTTCCACAGAAAGTCGATATCCTTTTCCTTGGCTGCCGTTATCAGCCTGGTGCTGTTTGAGTGTTCTTGTGAGGAAACGGTGACACAGACGTGCCGGTGGAATTTCAAAATAACAGCATATCTGTAAGATGATGATATGGATCCATATTTTCACTCAGTATCAGGCTGCTGATCATTACATTGATAGATGGATGCAGATCGATGGAGCGTTACACCCCGACTCAGCTCCATTCCTGTGATCTCCAAAAAGTCATCTCCTTCAGTTTGATCAGCGTGGAGATCAGAGTTTATCCAACATCTACTACTCAGCAGATTAAATTAAATTAAATTAAATTAAATTACGGTTTATCAGTAAATTGTTTGGAGTGATCTTGCTGATCCTGAGGAGCAGAAGACACCAGGCAGCAGACTCAGCTTCCTCACGGGACAGAGCGTTAGCACACATGTTGTTTGCGTGTGTGTGTGCATGTGTGTGTGCGTGTGCACGGCTGCACACGTGCACGCTGGGAAACAGCAGGTTGTGCTGCAGCCATCTGATGTTTACATGCACCAGGAGCAAAGTGGAGCAGTTAAATATCACCAGGGTGTGTTTTGCATGTGAACACAGTAATTATTTCTTCTTGGCGCAAAATGAGGCCAAGGTGGAGAGGGGGGCGGGGGCCGGGGGGGCGGAGAGGGGGGCGGGGGAGGGGGGGCTTTACAAAGGAATGAATGAGAGGCAATCTAGTCCTTGACAATGGGAGAAGCTGAGGGATTTGTTTTACATTCTGCAGAGTAATTATCCAAGACGCTGCTGGCCTGAGGAGAAGATATCTGCCTCCTGGCTCTGTTGTTTATCTCCTCTCAACAGGAAGCTCTCCGCTCACACCGCCGCCCTCGAACACACCACGGGGCGGGGGGGCCGAGGCGGCTCGGGCTGTCCAATCATTCGCCACGGAGTCTGTGGGTTTCCCTTCCAGCTGAAGAGTGCGGCTGCTGATTTCACTGATTAGCTGCTTGTCCTCTGGTTGAAGTTGCGCTAATTAATGAAGGAGCTGCCGTGGTGTCTGACTGGCAGGAGAGCGGCCGCCTCTCGGCTCTCCGTGCTGCAGGAGCCGACGCTGAAGTGCAGAGCGAGGACCCAAATCTGAACAGCAGCCAACAGCACCAGTGTTTAAACAGCAGCTCATTTAGAGCCTAAAATCACAGTTTTCAGTCTTAAAGGGCTTCACTGCCACAACAAAACAACTCTCTTAATTAATCCTCATCGCGCGTAAGAAAAAACTCAGAAACCCACAGATGGAGCAGGGAAAGCAGAAGAACCTCGACGAGGAGAGCGATGTTCTGAAGAGAGAAGCCGGCGGCAGACAGCACGAACAGCAGGAGGGCAGGAGGCGGAGACGAGGCTCCTCTGCAAAGCCTTTACTCTGCAGAGCACTTTGTTTGAGCTGGAGGAGCGCTGGATAAACACCATGGCTTTATTAGCATTACAAGTATTGTTAAGGCCACTGTGTTAAAAGGTTAAAATAGTTGAAACGTGGGAAGTTTATCCAACGTTTCACAGCGCTGAACGCTTCTTCTGTCTCACAGGTCAGGAAGCAAGAATCATATCCGATAAAATCAGTTCTGATCCAAACAGGCGGCTTTTCAGCAGCTGCTTTCCTGCCTCACACTGATTCTGTTCTGCCTGCAATCACATCATTTACACACACACACACGCACACACACACACTGCTGCATTAATTTCTGCATGAAGCAGCGTCACCCGGCTCCAAACAAACCGGCTGTTAGTGAAGTTTTAGGAGCGCCGTCGGGCTTCGACCCGGCAGAAACATCCGCCTCCAAAACGCCATGAAAGTGCCAATTAGCGGCGGGCGCGGCCTTTAAAAAGCCCACTCTCAGGCCCGTGTCACCGCAGGGCGCACGCAGCCTGAGAGGATGCAGCGGTGTAATGTAATTAGCCTGCGTGGCAGCGCCGGCAGCCGGCTGTCGGGGAGCTAATGAAGAGGCAGCTGTCGGCGAGCGCGGCCGTCCAGCGGCGAGCGAGGCAGCTGCTGATTACCGCGCTCCCTGTTGCTCTGTGAGCACGGCTGGCCTGCCAAATGCTCAAGCTGTCCGCTGGCTTTTCTGTTTGTTTCTTTGCTGGCAGAGTTTGGGAAATTCCCTGTAGATGATATCGCAAGGAGGCAAACACAAACACACAGACAGAAGACGGCGGCGTGTGGATCCCCCACCTGAGCCGGCGCCCCTCAGCTGTCTCATTAATTGGTGACAAGATGCAGATTTGCATGGAGTCGCATCATTTACTGCGAGCCATAATCCTCTGCCAGCGCCTGGGAAAACAACACCGCCGCCTTCATTAACCCGTCAAGCTGCTCTCCCAGCGCGGCCTCACCTCCTGAACCCTCGCCGCCCGCCGTCTGGGGGGCGGGGCCACACACACGGGGCCGCCGTGACGCTCTGCAGGGGCCCCGAGACTCACGGAGTCTACTGCAAAACTCCAGGAGGCAGCGGCTGTGATTCCTCTGAACCTCATGACTGATCTGCAGGCCTGACAGAGGACACTCAGCTTGGCTGCTAAAAGTTGCATGTTGGGTAATTTGAGTAATTAGCATAATAAGATAATTAATCACCCAAAACTGGAAATGGCTGTAATTTTGCTTCATGTGAACTTGGAAAAGAAGAGTCTGAATCCATGTTTGTGATGCCATCGCCAGCCGGCCCCGCCCAGCCGGCCCCGCCCTTCCCAGCAGGCGTGACGTCGCTCCTTCTCCTCCTCCTCTTCCTCAGCACTCGCCAGATTCTCTCTCGCTGTGGGAGGAGCTTCGTTCACTCGCCGTTTCTCCTCGCTTCCTTGTTTCCATGCCAATGATTTTCGTAGCTTCCTATTGGTTGTCATGCTATCGATCTGCGCTGTGATTGGCCAGGAGCTACACACCTGCCGCCCACACCAACACA
>NC_043995.1:33774066-33799066 GCF_902150065.1 Myripristis murdjan | reverse complement strand
GAAATGTTTAAATGGTCTGTCAGCGTTCATAACTGAACTCCAAAGGAAGGAGTCGGCCTCTGGAAACACGCCGTGGTCATGATGTCAGAACCCTGCAGAACGTCACAGAGCCTGACATCCAATCAGATCGCTCGGTCAGATCGAGCTGCTGAGAACTGACCAATCAGGAGGCGACGTCCAGCCGCTGAGCGCAGTGCATGCTGGGAGAATAGCAGGGCTCCTCTTCTGCGATTAATGTCAGCAGACACACACACACACACTCACGCACACACACACTCACACACACACACACACACACACACGCACGTGTGCGCTGAGTGGGGTGCAGCCTGCGGCCCTGGGGCCGGGCGGGGCCGCGGGTCGAGGCTTGGAGGGTCACAGCAGCAACATCTGTCACTCACTCTGAGGAGGGAGGCGGCTGTTGCCATGGCGACAGCTGCATCTCTTGGAAAGGTGTCTTCATGTGTTAAAACACATATGTGTGAGTGTGTGTGTGTGTGTGTGTGTGTGTGTGTGTAGCCTATGCATATAATAATAACAAAAAGAATAATAAAAAATAATATTTAATAATATCATCTAAAACACACGGCTGAGGGTTTGGGGAGGTTCACCTGCAGCTTTTCAGATTTTTTAGATTTTTTTGTTGCTTGATTTCAGGTCATTGTTTGTTTTGGTTTATTATTTTCCTTTCATTCTTTTTCATTAATTCCTTTTTTTTTCAGTCTTTTATTCTGATGAGTTGCTGGTCGTCCTCCTCGTGTCTCTGGAGGAAATCACACCAATCTGTTCCACCTCCAAAGACTGGGCCCTGAGCCCCAGTGTGTGTGTGTGTGTGTGTGTGTGTGTGTTTGTGTGTGTGTGTGTGTGTGTGTGTGTGTGTGTGTGTGTGTGTGTGTACCTGCAGTTTGCGCTCCTGGTCTCCGCTGCACAGCGAGTTGAGAGAAACCTTGAAGGTTTTCCAGACCGGATTCAGATTATTCATAACAGTCTGACAGAGAGAGAGAGAGGAGGGGTGTGAGGGTGTGTGTGTGCGCGTGTGTGTGTGTGTGTGTGCTGGAACTGAGAAATCCAACACTTATAAATGTATTTAAAAGCCTCAAAGGCACAAAACTCTTAAACAAGCAGAACAGTGTGTGTCCATCAATTATTAAAACATTTTATGGTACATTTGTGAATATCAACATCACTTTAATGGTTTTTCAGCTTTTCAAATCCACACACGCATAACCATTCACTCACACACACACACACACACACACACACACACACACACACACCCCAAATCTCCTCACATCAAACATCGGCTTCTTTGTTCCCACATTTTTCACACCGGGCTGCAGCTGAGGAAGCATTCACACACACACACACACACACACACACACACACACACACACATCCTGAGTGTGGATCATGATGCCAGTGTGTGTGTGTGTGTGTGTGTGTGTGGTACCTCTGTTCTGTGGACAAGCTGCAGTGTGGCGTCGTCATTTAACCTGTAGATCTCCAGGAACGGGTCTGATTTACTGAAGAAGTCCTGAACACACACACACACACACACACACACACACACACACACACATACACACACACACACACACACGCAGTGAGAGAGATTTGATATGGCTTATGATTCTGTATGCAGTGATTCCTGAGGGATTTTTTTTATTATTATAAGCATAAGTGAAATTATAAGAAACAGAAAAAAAGAACTAAGAAGTTGAAAAGTCTGTGTTTTGTAAAAACAACAAGATAAAATATGTTAACCCTATAAAGCCTGAACTATGAAAGAATTGGCAGAAAATTCCAATTTTTTGAAACTGAACCCTTTATTTAGTCCTATAACAAAAGGTAAAAAAAAAAAAAAAAAAAAATATGTATGATTTTTCTGTTGTATCATATATGATATGTACTTGAAGTGCCAAAGGTATACAACAGTATTTTGGTCAAGTATTGATTAAACTGAAAATGGAATTTGTTATTGATAACATGTATCATAAATGATACAAATGGCTTTATAGGGTTAATTGTGTACGGAAATATTGCAACAATAAATGCAGATACAAGAAATGTAAATGTGTTTTTTGTTTTCAAGTCAAAGACGCATTTCTGCCTTCTGCACGCAAAAGATAGACAATAAAGCGTTTTCTATTTCTGTTTCAATTTCTATTTGTAAACTGAGCTTATGTAAAGAGTCTCCCTGTGTGAGTCGACACAGAAGATCTGACTTTGGAGCTGAGTCACCCTCCAACACATCGCACCGTCATCACTTTGATCTTTTAATATTTCTCACAGGTCTGAAGATGGAAACCAGCTGAAGTATGAGATTATAACAACACAATATTATCGGCACACTGAGGTCACATTATGATATTATAACAACACAATATTATCAGCACAGAGGTCACATTATGATGTTATAACAACACAATATTATCGGCACTGAGGTCACATTATGATATTATAACAACACAATATTATCAGCACAGAGGTCACATTATGATGTTATAACAACACAATATTATCAGCACTGAGGTCACATTATGATGTCATAACAACACAATATTATCAGCACACTGAGGTCACATTATGATGTTATAACAACACAATATTATCAGCACACTGAGGTCACATTATGATATTATAACAACACAATATTATCATCACACTGAGGTCACATTATGATGTTATAACAACACAACATTATCAGCACACTGAGGTCACATTATGATGTTATAACAACACAATATTATCAGCACTGAGGTCACATTATGATGTTATAACACAATATTATCAGCACTGAGGTCACATTATGATGTTATAACACAATATTATCAGCACTGAGGTCACATTATGATGTTATAACAACACAATATTATCAGCACTGAGGTCACATTATGATATTATAACAACACAATATTATCAGCACACTGAGGTCACATTATGATATTATAACAACACAATATTATCATCACACTGAGGTCACATTATGATGTTATAACAACACAATATTATCATCACACTGAGGTCACATTATGATGTCATAACAACACAATATTATCAGCACACTGAGGTCACATTATGATGTCATAACAACACAATATTATCATCACACTGAGGTCACATTATGATGTTATAACAACACAACATTATCAGCACACTGAGGTCACATTATGATGTTATAACAACACAACATTATCAGCACACTGAGGTCACATTATGATGTTATAACAGTAGTGAAGTCACTGTGCAGCAGCGACACTTGGCGTCTGTGCAGCAATATAATATAATATAATATAATATAATATAATATAATAATGCCGTGGTGTTGTGAGCCTGCTGCGGTGAAGCGGACCAGACCTGGATCAGACCTGGATCAGACCTGGATCAGACCTGGACCAGACTGGATCAGACTGGATCAGACCTGGATCAGACTGGATCAGACCTGGATCAGACTGGATCAGACTGGATCAGACCTGGATCAGACCTGGTTCTGCTGGTTCAGTTTGGGTTTCTGAAGGTTTTTAAACTCTCAGAGCTGCAGGGCGGAGCAGAACACTGGATCTAGTTTATGCCGCGTAATAAACATCAGACAGGACGGACAGCCTGATGTCCTCACGCTGCGTCTCCAACACACACACACACACACACTTCAGCTTCATCTGTCAGACAAACCTGATGTGTCGAGTCACGCTGGGAATCAAACAACATGTCACACTGTGTCAGACACACACACACACACACACACACACACACACACACACACACACACACACAGGCAGCACAGCAGCAGACCTGATCCTTCAGCTCTGAGCTTCTGATCTGTCAGGAGATCTGAAGCACGAATCAGAAAGAAGACAAAGACGATGTGCATGCTGGTATCTGTAAACACACACACACACACACACACACACACACACACACACACACACACACACACACACAGAGTCAGGAGTGTTTCTGCTCACCTGCACATGCATGTGAAAGCAAACACTCAGAAACCAGCTGCAGAGCTCACGCTGCTCCACAGCGTTTAAACAGAGAATAACTCAGGCAGTGTGTGTGTGTGTGTGTGTGTGTGTGTGTGTGTGTGTGTGTGTGTGTGTGCATGGGAAGCAGAAGGTGGGCGTGTCTGCAAAGGGGAGAGCCGTGGCTGCCCAGAGAACCCACTTTCATTCACACAGCTGGAGGTCAGAGGTCAAGGGACCCTGCTGGAAACGGAGCAGGGAGGTCCCACAAAACACACACGCACACACACACACACACACACACACACACACACACACACACACACACACACACACACACCACCGAGCATCACCTATCGCACAGGGCAGGACGACAGCTGTCTGACTGAGAGGCTCCTGACTCAAATAGTATTTCCACGCTTCACAGACGAAAGCGGCTCCAGCAAAAATAGACCAGAGGTGTAAAAAGAGCAGAACACACACACACACACACACACACACACACACACACACACACACTTTACCTTGTCATCGAGTTTCCTGGCGCTGAAGGACAGCTCAATGTAGTCATCGTTCCCTGTTAGCTCCTCAGCTGTGATCTGGACACACACACACACACACACACACACACACACACACAGAAAAACACTGCTGTGAGTCATATATGGCATACACATATTGTGTGTGTGTGTGTGTGTGTGTGTGTGTGTGCAGTGGAGGCCTCGGCTCTCATTATGAAAACAGGACACACTCGTTAGTTCAACAAGAAAACAGCTTTTCACATCAAACACACACACACTTTCATCTCATGCACCCACACACCCACACACACACACATACACACACACACACACACACACACACATTGTGTCTCCTCAGTGGCAGTGAACACACCCTCTCATCCTATTGGCTGGATTTGAAATCTCAGTTTCAGACCAATCAAACGTCATGTGGCTGTTTCTGATGAGCTTCATGTTTCATTTATTTTATTTATTTTATATTTTGCTCTGATCTTTTTCATCATTCTGCTGTGTTCTCATGCAGACTGATTTTTTGTGATTTTATTTTATTTTGATCTTGTTTGGTTTTGTATTGCTTTAAGCACAGCGGTGTGGTTTCTCTGGCAGCCGGTCAGTGTTTTGTGGTGGTGCTGCTCCCCATATGCAAATCTGATATACGGCCATATATGTAAACTACATATTAAGTATATATGTCCATGTATGTCTCATACATATATGATAATTATATAGGCATATATGACAAATATATTTTAAAATATAGCAAAAATGGCCACTTTCAAATATGTTCCATATATTTTTCCAGATATCCACATATATGGCAAATATATTTCTATTGCATAAATGTTAATATATGATTTAGTCATATACTGTTAACCATATTAAGGATCCAAATCATACTTGCCAACATTGGGTTGTGAAAAATAGGGAGATTTTTTTTTCTTTGAATGTGCTTGCTACCCTTGTGACTGCGTGGACATGTGATAAACTGCCAGCCCTATGCTGTTTGTGGGTTGTGTAGTGTTGTTGCTCTTGCCCAGGCGGGGAGTTGAACCCTGGTCTCCTGCATGGCAGGCAGAGACACTATCCACTGTACCACCGGGCTTGTGTGGGCGGAGCCAGAAATGAGGCTCTATGAAGCACACAGCATGAGTGACAGTGCTGCTTCTGTGAAAAATCACCTAAAACTAGTGGTCAAACAAATGCTTTTATTTCAATGACAGTAAGTCCAAGCAGAAAATATAAGATATCATGAGAAAGGCAAGGCTTTGGGCTTTCAAACTGTGTCAAATTATTTTCAAACTCCCAAAAATCCCTGAGATTCGGCGAGTTGAAAAGGTGTGTGTTTCTCCCTCTCTCCCCAGCTGGTGGGTTCCAGATATAATGGGAGTCTATGGGGGAGAGAGCTGGCACTCCTGCCTCGTTAAGGGTCACAGTTTAAAAAGTTGAAGCTACTTTGCTTTTGTATTTACATTTTTCAAAGCAAAACTAGTTTTCCTACTACTTTATCCTGAATTTATGCATGTGGAGTGAAAATTGTCTCTCTTTCTCTATCCATCTCGTCTGTCTGAACGCTGAACTGAGCGGCAGTATCAGCGCTGCTTAGTGAGTGACTGAGTGACGTCACCGGCTGCAGGCAGGCCAGGGTTGCCAGATACTGCGACAGATACCCCCCACAATCTGACCTGTTTCCTTCACTGTAAAATCAGGAGACTAGCAGGAGAGATTACTGACTGGGAGCATTGTGGGAGATAAAAATCAGGAGTCTCCCGAATGAATCGGGAGAGTTGGTGTATGATCCAAATATACAATGCATGTATGTATACATAATTGCATCATATATGTGCAAAACAAATACATCTGCTACATATTCACACATAAAGTTCTTAATATATGTGGAAAATAAATAATGTAATCCAGTATATGCACATACACTACTCACAAAAAGTTAGGGATATTCGGCTTTCGGGTGAAATTTCAGGATGAACCTAAAATGCATTCTAACCTTTCCAGGTGAACTTAATGTGACCTTCTGTAAACTTTTGAATGCACATGTCCAACTGTTCAGTGTTTCAGTACTTTTTGCACAAGTTGCTGTTCTCTAACAAGGAGTTTAACGGCAAAATTCACATCAGGTGTTTGATGCTCCAGCTCATCGAGGTCGTATCATTAGGGAACGGCTGCTGGAGACTGGGGTACCTCAGATGGAGTGGCCTGCACTTTCTCAGACCTGAATCCCATAGAAAACCTATGGGATCAGCTGAGTGGCCGTGTAGAGGCTCGGAGCTCTGTACCCCAGAACCTCAATGTCCTGAGGGCCGCCCTTCAAGAAGAGTGGGATGCCATGCCTCAGCAGACAATAAGTCGACTTGTGAACAGCATGAGACGTCGTTGTCAAGCTGTAATTGATGCTCAAGGTCACATGACAAGTTATTGACCCTGACATTTTTTGTTGTGGTATACCCACCACTGTTGTTGGCTTTTGTTTCAAGAAATTGTTTGAGATGAGGAAATCACCAGTGCATGCTTCTACTTAAATGCCCTACTTTCATGATATAATATCACTGTAGCATGAACTTTTTATATTTTCCGTAAATTTCACCCGAAAGCCAAATATCCCTAACTTTTTGTGAGTAGTGTATATGTTACCTTATGTCAGAGACCAAATATTTACGCCACATATTTGCACACATATCCTGAAATATATGTCCAAATATGTGAACTTATGTGTCCCATTATTAAAAATATATGTTCATATATGGTCGTATATCAGATTTGCGTATGGGTCTGAGTGCCTTCACATTAAAAGCCCCATTTGGTCATGTGACTCTTCTGCTGCCTGCTTCACAGACCGTCATCATGGAGAGCTACGATATTCCTGTGGCCAAAAACCCTAACCCTAACCCTTTCTGTGAATGAAACACTAAACTGTCCCGTAAGGAAGGATCCATATCAATGGAACTGATATAATATTAGCCTCTGTGTGATAGACTTAAATTTTTTTTACCAGTGATTTATTACCTGCAGCGTCAAATGAAATTGGCAGCCAATAAGGAGCGAGCATCATAATCTCCCTCAGAGTGGGACGGAGCTGCGGTGGATTATTAATCTGCTGTGTTGTGGATGAGATTCAGTGTCAGATTTAAAGGGTTAACAGACGCATCACCTGAAGCAAACAGGAGAAAAAGCCAATTTTAATTTTGGCGATGAAGGCGGCTCAAAAGACAGCCGCCTTCGTGCCGCAGCGAACTCCTTAGACCCGACGCACCGCGCTAACCCGCTCATCCGGCTCTGCAGTGCGGCCCTCTGGGAAAACAGAGGAGAAACAAAAAAACCTCTCGTCAAAAAGACAAAAGCCCGTCATACAAAGAGACAGGTCCAAAAAAAACTTCACATCACATTTGAGTAAAAACTGAAAGCGAGCACAAAGCAGAGGCTCCTGGAGCTGCAGGACTTTGATCAGCTGAGTTTGTTCACAGTGTTTTCATCCTCGCTCTGACAGAGATCACCACGACGACAGCTGATCTGTTCCTGAGGAAGCCGCTTCACACACACTCACATTACTGTTCCTCTGTCACCGTCAAGGCTTTCAGAGTGAATTACCAAATATACAAACTGTTCAAAGATGAATGTCAGTGACACTCAGTGAGCAGCTCCGACTAAAGCAGGACTCCTGCATCCACCATGCGCTGGCCTGAAGGGGGCGCCCTGCCACTGCCGCTGCAGCAGGGGCTCCACAGACCTGCTGACCTTTGACCTTTAGTCTGTGCAGGTGAGCAGCAGCATCAGCGTGTGGCGCTGCAGGGCGGCCCGCAGCTAAACACCGAATCATCTCCAGAAAACGCTCTGAGGAAGCTCGCCGCCTTCAGAAGCCGCTCTTCTGCTCAAAAAGTCCAGTTGTCAGAAAATCCCCGAGCCAAACCCAAATCCCATCCAGCAGCGCCTCATCCTCTCACAGAGGGGAAAGAGCTCAAATTCCACCGAAAGGCAAAAAAAAAAAAGGATTTTCACGGCATCGAGCATCGAGCGGTGGACGGCTCACCGGCGCCGGCCGACGGGAAAATCCCCCGGCCAAATATTTCCCTCCGGCTGAGAGGATTAGAGCCATGAGGCCGAGTCCAGCCTCAGCACAGTTATCAGCTGATGGGGAAAAAAAACCTGCAGGACAAAGTGTGGCGAGGAGTTCAGGGTCCTGCAGGAGGTCGAGGAACTGACAGCGCCGAGGAGACGAAGGAAAAGAGAAAGTCGAGTTGTTCCTCCTCACCCATGGAAGGTTGGTCTGATTCAGGATTTAGGATTTAATTTTGTTTTTCATTTCTGTCTTTGTCAAGTTATTTTACTTACTGATCCTTACATTTGGCTCGTTATTTGTCTTTCTGTGTTATTAATACAGTGTCATTTTAATTACTGCTTGTTCTTATTGTTGCTGTTTTTGCGTGGAGCCCGGAGGAAGACGAGCGACCAAACAATAAAGAATAAAGAATAAAGAATAAAGAATAAAAAAAGGTGTTAAAAAATGTGATTTGAGTGTGGGTGTTTGTTTTGTGTACATCAGAATGAACTGAATACATGAGAATGAAGGGATGAAACAGAGGGAAGAGAGGCATGGAGAGAGAGAGAGAGAGAGAGAGAGAGAGAGAGAGAGACACACAGGAGGGAGAGAGAGAGAGAGAGAGAGAGAGAGAGAGAGAGAGAGAGAGTCTTACCGTGATAATGGCTTTGCCCACGGTGCCTCCTGGTCTGAGCAGAGCTTTGGACAGTTTCCTCTGAGACACAATCTGTCAGGGCCAGATAACACACACACACACACACACACACACACACACACACACACATTCTGATTAAATTCACAGGTGCATACGTATGTGCAGGTCAACACACACACGCTACAGGAGTGTTTAAGGAACTATAGAACTAGAACTCATCATTGTTTTATGTTTGATTCTTTGAACTGGCTTCAACCCAAAGCAAGACAGAAATCTGTCCTTCATATCTGAACAGTCTAATGACACCATATAACTCTCCATATCCACTCAGACATACAAACTGTCCATTTTTCTTTGTCCCCAGAGTTTCTAAAGATGTCGGTAAAAGAGCATTTTAGTGGAATGACCTCCCCCCTTTTTACGCTCTATCACCTCTTTTCATTGCTTTAGGTTATCACTGCACTCCCACCTCAAAACACCATGTTCATGTTTCTAATCACCTTATTTATTTACTTTGCCCCCTTAATCTCTACTTTGGTTATCTATTTATTTATTATTACTATTATTATTTTTTTTGTGTGTGTGTTTACTCTGTATTTTAGCATGATGTGGGCAGGGGTTGTGTGTGTGTGTGTGTGGGTGAGCAAGAAGTCTGTATTTTTTTGTTTGTATTGTTATATGTTTGTATGTATTGTAATGTATCATGTGTTTTGTGTCTGTGTTTTGTTGTCTTTTTTTTTTGGGACCCCCTTGCAAATGAGATGTTTCATCTCAAGGGGCTATCCTATAATAAATTCAAATTCAAATTCTATAACAAAAACTACACACACACACACACACACACACATAACCTGGGAGGCAGCACGTGTTTCCGAGGTGACGAGGAGCACCTGAACGCAGCACAAGGCGGTTTGACCTGACCTGCTGCAGGTCACATGACACTGAGCCGGACTTTACAGGAGAACGACTTTTTAACACTCGTTTAGTCGTTTAAACAAAACGAGTCAACATTAAAGAGTCAAACCCACGGCGCCGTGTTCGAAGAGGAGCTCTGAACCGCCCGCCGTGTGCCGCTGATCCTTCACCAAAAAAAAAATAAATAAATAAATAAAAAATAAATGTTTTTTTAGTTAAAGTTAAAGTTACGTTTTTTCAATTTTATTTTTTCTCAGTATATTACCCCGCTTCACCTGCTGTGTCATTTTTTTCCCCACAGTGGCCCAAACATGCTGTCATAAAAATAATACCTCGAAACAGAAAAATAATTTAAAATGATTCTTCAAAACAAACCCATCAAAGCCAGAAGAAAGGAGTCGCCTGATTAAAAAAGCCTTTGCGGCTGCTGGCAGGGGAACACGACGCGTCCCGGGTCGGCTCCCGGCTGACCTTTAAAGCCCGACTGAATCGTGTTCTCCGTGCGGCGGCGTGACGGCGGCGCCGCTTGCAGCGCGTTACATCAGGCGGCGTGTCGTCGGGGAGAAAATGAAAAATGGAAAGCAGCGGCAGAGAAGGAGAAACGTAATGCTGAGGGCTGAGCGGGGCGCCTCCGGCCTGCTGAGATCACACAGCATCTGTCCACACACACACACACACACACACACACACACACACAGAGAGAGAGGCTGCAGCGCAGACGAAGCTGCTCGTTCACCTGAACCCTCTGAGTGTTTCAGTCCACGGTGAGTCTGTTCACTGTCGACTCATCGATCAGTGAGATTTTCTGATTATCTGATGGATCGTTTGGTCGGCGAGGAGTCAGCAGATCAGAGCCCAGAGCGTCTCATGTTTTTATTCACGCCGCTCGTCTGTGTGTTTGATAGGTCGGTATCTCAGAGAGGATGGAGTTTGTTCCTCCACACGCTGTCCAACACGCCGTTCGACACGTCGTGGGACACGCCGTGGGACACGCTGTGGGACACGCCGTTGAACACGCCGTCCGACACGCCGTGGGACACGCTGTGGGACACGCTGTGGGACACGCCGTTCAACACGCCGTCCGACACGCCGTGGGACACGCCGTGGGACACGCTGTGGGACACGCTGTGGGACACGCTGTGGGACACACCGTCCGAGCCGCGTGAGGAGGAGGCGGCCGGGCGCCTGTCAGCTGGGACAGCCGCTCACAAAAACAGTAAAAATGTGTAAACATTAGAGAATCTCATTTCCACAGAGCCTGCGACGTGAGCGTGAGGGGGAGAAACACTAATTAGACAAAAGGAAGTGGAGTGAAACTTCTCGTCCTGCTTTCTTTTGAAAAGTGCAGTTTTTTTTGTTTCATCACTTTCTCGGAGTGGGCGTCGGTTTCCCGCTCAGGCTGTGTCATGTCGAGCCAGACTCCGGCGCTGACTCCGGCTCCTCCGGCTCCTCCGGCTCCTCCGGCTCCTCCGGCTCCTCCGGCCATCTGGCTCCTCCGAGCTGGCAGCCGAGCCGAGCCGCCGCTGGCACCGGCCGAGACGAGGAGCGCGGGGAGGGAGGACGGCAGGAAGGAAGGAGGGCGGCCGAGGCTTTCGGCGCTCTGCCGCCGCTCGCCAGCACCGCCCGCCTCGGCCCGGCCCGGCGGCCGCCATCAGGGCTGATCACTTCATTACAGACTTGGCCGTCTTCCTCGCTCCCTCCTCTCCCTCCGTCCAAACAGTTTCATCCTGCAGATTAAAAAAAAAAAAAACAGTCGGTGGCAGATCCACGACGGCGCTCAGCTGACGCCTTTGCCTTTAGCCGGCGCGTCGGGCCGCTGCTCGCAGACCCACTCCACGCCGGCGCTAACTTCAGGTTTTCATCACGTCTCGTCTCCAGGAGGCCGAGCAGCTCCTGACCGGCCGCCCTGCTCTCAGCTGCACTTTGATGCTAACAGAGTTCACTTGAGGCAAAATTACAGCCATTTCCAGTTGGTGGTGATTAATTAGTTCATTATGCTAATTACTCAAATTACCCAACATGCAACTTTTAGCAGCCAAGCTTCATCTGATCTGCTGAGCCTGTAGACGACCTGTCAATCATAAAAGAGCTAACAGGAAATGCTACAGAGGTGAACGCGGTGTCCAACATCTGGTCCCGGTCTGGGGACCAGAGCAAAGTGGGGTTTGACCAAAACGCTGGAATATTCCTTTAAGACGTGTCTGGCAGCCCAAACGCTGTTGGAGAGACGGAGACGTTTATTTATTGTCTCATATTTTCATTAAGGGGACAGACTGAGACTTCTGCTGTGTGTTTGGTAGAAGACGTGCTGGACGGGTTTGAGGACAGACTGGACCGGGACTTCAAACACGCCTGCTTCCACCTGCCATGGCAAAAAAGCCGTTTTAAATAACAAATCAGACATATTGCAGCGGCTGGCAGCCGGCCTTCGCGAGGGGAGGGGCGTCCCGCTGGTTTCCATGGAGACGGTAGCCTGAGCCACAGACGGTGTCCAGCGCTTTGCTCCGGCAGAGAAGCTTCACTTTAAAACACCGTTATCTCTGAGCCACCGGGACCGGCGTCCTGACCCGGCCGTCCCGGGACGTCCCCGGCGAGGAGCGACAGCCAATGAGAGCGCGGGAGGAGGCGGAGACGTGGAACCGCATGAACCAGTGGCTCTCAAACCTTTTTCCTCCTTCTGTCCTGGTGTGCTTTTATTTTGTAGTCACGCTTCAGCCCATCCCACAGGAGGAGCGGCAGCGTTTGGCCCGACGCCGCTCATTCACTGTTTCACCAAGCAGATGGTTTGGGGAGGGGGTGGGGGTGGGGGGGGGGGGGGGGGGGGGGGGGCGTTTTAAATTCATCTGCTCGTTTTGGCTCTCCTCTGATTTCATCATCGGCCTCGTCTGTATGCTCATGTTGTCCTATCAGTGTCCACTTCCTGTGCCAACGAGGAAGTGCCACACTCTTCTCCTTTCACACAGCAAACTGTCAGTAACACGTCTCCACCCTCAGAGGCCCGAGTGAGGAGGCGACCGGCCAGAGGTCAGAGGTCAGAGGTCAGGCGGCTGCTGCTTTTTGTGGATCAGATCAGTCAGAGCTACAGTCTGATCCTGGTCCATGTCTCACTGTTGGCGCTCTGCTCGGCTGAGAAGTTCGTTTCTCCTGGGAAAAGCCCGGGCCGAGCTTCCTGTCCGCACGGCGCCGACAGCGACCGCGAGGCCGTCCCGGGCGTGACGTTCGTCTCGCTGATCAGGAAGCGAGTCCTCGGACAAATCGGCTCACGGAGACGTGGATCAGACGGGAAGCCTGCAGACTCTCGGCTCTAAACGTTGGAAATCACTGCCCAGGTTGTTGCCCGGGCATCGTTTCAATGTTTTTCTTTTGGGCTGTTTACCGTCGAGCCTTTCTTCGCTCTGCATCCATGTGTGCACCACTCCGGCGCTGCACTTCCACTGAGACGATTTTCCAGCTGCAGACGGCAGACAGGGAGCTGCTGTCTGACAGAGACCACACATCTGGATTAAAAAAAGGTTTTCAGTGACCAGGGGAGAGAGACGGTGTTCTCTCACTGAGGCTGCTGTGCCGCTGAGAGGCAGGAGGGGCTCAGACCCACAGAGGAAGATTAAAATCTGTGGAAACTTCCAGCTCAGGTGAGACAGGAAACCAGTGAAGCCGTGAGTCTGAGTGTTTCTGAGCGGCGGCTTCCTCACGGCTCACAGCCTCAGCTCAGCCGACTCAACACCGCGAGCAGCCAAACTGCAATCTGGGAACGCACGTCAAGTACGACGGCGGATTAGTGTCGCTGTAGGGAAAAAAATAAATTATGAAGCCGGGGGAGGAGGAGGGCTAATATTAACAGATTATTTCTGAGATTAAAGTCGTACATTTCTGAGAAAAACAAGAATTTTTGAGGTTTTTTTTCATAAATTTGTGATTTTTTCTTGTAAATTTATGACTTCAGTCTTCAGTCTCAACTTCAACAAATATTCAAGATTTTTCTTGTAAATTTACGACTTTAATCTCAGAAGTTTTTCTGTGAATATTACCCTCCTCCCCGGCTCCATATGTTTTCTCTCTGCAGTTGTTTGACTACGCCGTCGCGGTGAGGAGCTCGGAGGTGAAGCAATGCAGCAAAACTCAGAAGGACAGAGAGGAGAGAGAAGCCGCATTTACATTTTAAAAAATTACATTAAATTTCCATTACATTTATTTCACGTCATTTTTTCCCCCTTTTTGCTCAGTCACATCTTGACAAAGATCTTAAACTTAAATTTCTTGAGAAATAAAAGTTTTTATCGGTCAAAGCCTGAGTGCAGTCACATCTTTTGGCTTCTGTGTTTATTGAAACTGAAATTAGTTTTGTGATTTATCTGCACGGAGTTCATCTGCAACAAACACTCAGCTCTGTCTTCACAGAAATGAAAGGCTGCATCGCTGCTTCCTGTTGATTAAGTGTTGATGCGCAGAGAAACCGGCCGACTGAGCCTCACACACAGCTGCTTCCCCGACACATTCATCATCTTATATGAAATATTGATTTTACATTATTTTATTTCAAGCCACATTAACTCACAGCGCCCAGCAGTACCTTCTGCAGCAGCCAGGAGGCGATGTGCCCGGGGTTCTCAACCAAGGATATGTTCTCTATGTTCCTCCAGCTCTACGTTGCCTCTGTTCTGTGTTCCCCCAGCTCTATGTTCCCTTTGTTCTATGTTCCCTCAGCTCTTTGTTCCCTCAGTTCTGTTCCCTCAGTTCTATGTTCCCTCAGCTCTATGTTCCCTCAGTTCTATGTTCCCTCAGCTCTATGTTCCCTCAGTTCTATGTTCCCTCAGTTCTATGTTCCCACAGTTCTATGTTCCCTCAGCTCTATGTTCCCTCAGTTCTATGTTCCCTCAGCTCTATGTTCCCACAGTTCTATGTTCCCTCAGCTCTATGTTCCCTCAGTTCTATGTTCCCTCAGCTCTATGTTCCCACAGTTCTATGTTCCCTCAGCTCTATGTTCCCTCAGTTCTATGTTCCCTCAGTTCTATGTTCCCACAGTTCTATGTTCCCTCAGCTCTATGTTCCCTCAGTTCTATGTTCCCTCAGCTCTATGTTCCCTCAGTTCTATGTTCCCTCAGCTCTATGTTCCCACAGTTCTATGTTCCCTCAGCTCTATGTTCCCTCAGTTCTATGTTCCCTCAGCTCTATGTTCCCTCAGTTCTATGTTCCCTCAGCTCTATGTTCCCTCAGCTCTATGTTCACTCAGTTCTATGTTCCCTCAGCTCTATGTTCCCACAGCTCTATGTTCCCACAGCTCTATGTTCCCTCAGTTCTATGTTCCCTCAGCTCGATGTTCCCTCAGCTCGATGTTCCCTCAGCTCTATGTTCCCTCAGTTCTATGTTCCCTCAGCTCGATGTTCCCTCAGCTCTATGTTCCCTCAGCTCTGCCCAGCATGCACTCACCTGGCCCAGCGTGCGCTCACCTGTCCCAGCATGCGCTCACCTGTCCCAGCGTGCGCTCACCTGGCCCAGCGTGCACTCACCTGGCCCAGCGTGCACTCACCTGGCCCAGCGTGCACTCACCTGGCCCAGCCTGCGCTCACCTGGCCCAGGGTGCGCTCACCTGGCCCAGCGTGCACTCACCTGGCCCAGCGTGCGCTCACCTGGCCCAGCCTGCGCTCACCTGGCCCAGCGTGCACTCACCTGGCCCAGCGTGCACTCCACTGATCCCAGGAAGTCGGCCTCCTTCAGGCCGTTGTGGCTGCTGCTGATGTCGTACAGCTCGAAGCGAAGACGCTGCACCTCTTCAAAGTAAAAGTCCAGCGTGAACACCTTGGAGAAGGTGGGGTTGATGCAGCTGCGGATCACCTCGGTCCTGTCCACCTGCGGAGACACACAGGAGCTGGTCACATGTTCTCAGGACAAACCAAGCCAAACGAGGCAAACCAGGACACTTTTTCACAATAAATGTTCCTCTAAAGAGAAAAATGTTCCCTGTGTTTCTGTTTCTGAGATAAAATCCGTTCCCTGGAATCAGAAGTGAGAACGTTCAGTCGGGACGTTCAGGCGTCAGGCCGCCGTGTGGACGCAGAAACCGGATTCAAACACAAAAACACCTCTGGATTCACCAGACTCACTTCCTGTTTGGTGTCTTGGTCGCATCCACAATTACACTTTAAAATTTACTCATCTAGACAGCTCCCCCTAGAGGTAGGTTGGAGTACTGCAGGGGTACGTGACATTTAAGAAATATCAGTCATGCATAATTCCTAAAATAATGAGCCTGTGCTATAATAAGTTCAATAAAAACATGTAAATGTCAGTTTGATAAATCACATGTTCTCCTCAGCTCTGGGTTCCTGAAGGTGTCAGATGTGTGTGTGTGGTTTCAATCTGCTGCCGTGGTCGTGGAGCGAGGACATTTGTTCGCTCTGAGACCAAACAAATCCAGAAAGTGGATCAGTGGTTGAAGCTGGAAACAAGGAGGAAGAAGAGAAGAAGAAGCAGAAACACAAACAAGAGAATCTGCTCAGCATCAGGTTGTTGGTTCACACTGATGGAGCTGGACTGACCCTCTGACCACAGGAGGCTCAACTGGTCAGGACCAACTGGACTGACCCTCTGACCACAGGAGGCTCAACTGGTCAGGACCAACTGGACTGACCCTCTGACCACAGGAGGCTCAACTGGTCAGGACCAGCTGGACTGACCCTCTGACCACAGGAGGCTCAACTGGACCAACTGGACTGACCCTCTGACCACAGATCCACGACATTTTAAACAGGAAAATAAGCGGACGTCACTTCAGCATCAACAGGATGAACAGTCAGGAAGCTCAGTCCCATGAGAAAAAAAAACAAACTGTCACCAGATGAAATACAAACTTCAGAGGAAGCATCACATTTCCACACCAAACCGTCCGCCTGCTCCTCGGGCGTCTGACAGCTGAAGCTGAGCAGAAACACTTCAACGTGTTTTCAGACGTTTAAGCTGTTAGTCCTTCATGCTGCCAGCCAGGGTTTTCAGAGCAGCGCTGAAACAGAGCGCAGAAAGAAGACGATAAAACACCTTCTGTTCCCCTGGAGGCAGAGCGAGCCGGGAGCTGCAGCGCTAAGCAGCAATAAATACAGAACAAATCTGAGTTTAGTGGAAATATGAAGCTTTTGCACAGCAAAGCGTCCGTGCCGCCCGGCCAGCCTTTCGCTGTACACTTGAACACTTGAACTGGCTGTGGAGTTTGTCAAATACAACCAGTGTGACGGCCTGACGGAGCCCGCCGGCACCCGGCCACAGGACGCTGCAACGGGACGCTGGGCTCAAACCTGTGACGCTCCACCTGCCGCGCCGAGCTGACAGATCTTTGAACCCAGAGGCTGTTTTTGCAAAAGTCTACACACCGAACCACGGGACATTACACATCTCTGCAAAAGCAAACAATTCATGTAAAACTCTTTTAAAAACTTCCGTCATTGCACCAACACAGTACACACACACACACACACACACACACACACACACACCATCATTAGAATAAGCAACATGAAGCAGCACCTACACACTGACAGTAGAAATGAAAAACACATGACTTTTGATTTTTCTTTCTACAAAGCAGCAGTTTGCAATAGAGTTTGGTCATACATGTAAAGAACACACACACACACACACACACACACACACACACACACACTCTGAACGTAACACACTATCCACAGAAACCACAGAAGAAGAAACAAAAACATTTGTGCAGGAAAAAAAAAGAACAGAGTCACATTTGGCAAAATCTCCCCTTGTCTGCGTCTGGACAGAAACGCCTGTGGTTTCAAAGATGAAGCCTGAGCAATCTGAAGAAACTGGAAAGTTACTGCTGGATTACAGTTTAAATCAGTTTTGGTGCAAAATTGAAGCTCAGTTTAGTGTAAAAACTGACCTCAGGTATAACAGACGTTTAAATTGAACCCGTCTTTATGGTTTTTAAATGATCTAACATTTTAAAAGTGACTCCCTGTCACAGCGAACACACCAGAGGAGGATCTGCAGGCCCGGATCCCCGCTCCACGCCCACGGGGCTTTAGGAAGACTTACAGGAAACAAAAACAGCAGCCGCAATCTGAAGGAAGCAAATGCCTTCACAAGATATAAAGGAGAAATAAAAGATCACATGACAAAAAAAAAAAAAAAAAAAAAAAAACAGGGAAGAAATGAAAAGGATTTAAAGCAACATAAAGCACCGTGAGGCTCAGAGACATGAGAGGAATAAAACACAGGTGGAGGCTAAAGTCAGCAGAAAGTCCAAATGCTTGAAAGTGGGAGGATAAAAGCGAGTCTGTAAGTTATGAGCTGAGCATCACTTCTGTTCAGAGGCTGAGCTCAGCAGGCACAGGAACACGGCTCAGGTCTGCCACAGGTTCAGAGAGCCAATCACAAACCAGAGCCTCTGATTCCTAAATCAGACGCTCGGCTTGGCCCGTACGGATCAGCTCCACCACGCAGAGCTCTTCTTCTGCAGGTCGTCCCGACACGGCCGACCTGTAGAAGGGAAAATGTGACCAACTCCACCTGTGCACCTGATTGACCTGTCATCATGTCAGGTTTACCAATAATATTAATATGTAATTTAATATTTCATTTAAAACGCTAAAAGCTTCAAGTCCTGAAAGTCAGTCTAATGAAGGGACTGGGCCTTAAATCTGTAGCTGCAGGGTTAAATTCACACGTTCACAATCACAAATCAGAATCAGAATCAGAATCAGAAAAACTTTATTGATTCCTGAGGGGAAAGTCTCAGGAGAAGAATGAAAGTATAAGCATAAGTAAAATGACTGAACTGAAAAATATAGAATATAGATAAATATAGAAATAAATATAATAAAAACAAATAAATAAATACATAAATATAGAAATAAATATAATAAATAAATACATATTCAAATAATTTATGAAAAAAGTACATGCGTTATGTGCATTATTATGCACATGATGTATGCACATATTATGTAGAAATATGTGCATAGTTGTGAAAAGAGTGTGTGCATTATGTAAAAATATGTGCACTAATGGCCGGGCCCCGCGCCCCCAGAGGCCCCAGGCTGGGAGCGGCTGAGAGCCAAACTGGTTCTGCTGCTGGTTTGGATTTGGTGCTGTGGGAGCTGGGAGCCCGGCTCCATCAGCACTTCACATCAGTCTGTCTCAAGTGGAGATCAGCAGAGCGCCGGGGTCACCGGGATCCCGTTGAGGCGTCGAGGCGGCGTAGAGAGCGAAGGAAAACGCGAGGAGGCAGGGCCGGCGTGCTGACTCAGCTAAAGAGGAAGCCTCACCACCTCTGCCTCCAGGCTGAGGGCTCAACAAACCAGACGAGCTGAGACTCTGCTCATCATCCAGTCAGCCGTCCAGGAAAGCTGTGTGATGATCCTCTCTGAGACCCGGTCACACCCCGGGCCCAAACCCTCTCAAGACTAGAACTCCTAGTAGTTGGTGTGTTTTTCTACCTGTTGGATTCACAGTCATTTCCTCTGTGCTCCTTTCCACAAATCCTGCCTGCTGGCTGCCTCACCGGACCCACAGCTGCCTCGTCTCCCAGCCACCCCCACCACCTGCCTTTCCTGCCACCATCATATCCAGCAGCCCGTTCATCGCCATCTACTCCCGGCTTCATCCTCCTTACAGCAGGACTGCTTCCAGAGCAAAGACTGGAGTGTGATTTCCACCCGGGACCATCAGCAAACACATCCGTGTTTCCCCAAACAGGAAACCACAAAGAAGAGCAGAGCGGCCAGACACAGCCTCAAACGGCATGAAGTCAGCCAAAGCTGCACACCAGGAGCAGCCTGATGATCACTGCACCTGCAGGGAAACAGCCCGCATGCGGCGGGACAGCCAGCACATCAGGACCCACCGAGTCTGTGCAGGTCCAGGTGGGATCCTGGGCAGGGAGCTCGGGGACTGAGGTTTTCCCCGACATCTTTAACCTCTCCCTGGCACACACTCCTGTACCAGCCTGCCTGGGAACCTCCACCATCATCCTGGCACCCAAGGAGAACAGCATCAGCTCCCTGAGCGACCACAGGCCAGTCGCACTGACGCCCATCTCAGCAAAGTGCTTTGAAAGGCTGGATCACAGGGGCTGGTTATGGACGTCAGACGACACCAGGAGGCGCTCCGGCCGCTGGAAGGAGGGGCAGAGGAGGTGAGGAGGGTGGCCAGCTTTAAACTCCTGGAGCTCAAATGGACTGTTAACTCCAGTGCTGTGGTGGAAAAGGCCCAAACACAGCGCAAAAAATCACTGGTTTCCCGACTTTTCGACAGACCCTGGTGGGCGTCGACGTCAGATAGATAGATAGATACTTTATTCATCCTGCAGGAAATTCGCAGTTTTTCAGCAGTATCCACAGATTACAGATTAAATAAAATAAAAAAAAAGATAAAAAATAAATAAATAAATAAAGAATAAGATCTAAGTACAACAGAATAAGATCTAAGTACAAGCCAGTGTGCAAAAAGCAATGTGCAACAAAAAAAAACAGAAAAAAACGTGTGCTTGGAGTATAAAATGTGCATAGAGGTAGGTCAATGTGCAAATTTAGAAGAAGTCAGTTAATAATGTCAACGTTTCAACGGGTCGACTTTTACGTTAATGCTCGAGTGTGTGTGTGTGTGTGTGTGTGCGCATGGGGTGAAAGGGTATAGTTTTTCATTTTAACTGAAAAGCCACCAAATTTCGTTGTGCGAGCTGCATGCAGTGACAATAAAGGCATTACATTCCATATTACAACAATAAATACAACAATGATAAACTGAGCTTATGTAAAAGGTAATCCTATATACAGATATGAATTATTGTCCTACAGGTATGAATTGTTGCATAAAATAGATAAAGACACAGTTGAATAGAGTTTCCTGTTGTATTTTACCACTCTGTTGATGCGTTCATGTGCTATCTGCCGTGATTCTCATATTTCCCACATCACATGAAGGCAGCGTGACACAGTAACGAGGTTAAAGGAGTAACGAGCTGTGTGTTAGATCAGAAACTGGAACTGGAACTGAAACTGTGGTGTGTGACTGATGTTATCACAGTGACACACACACACACACACACACACACACACACAGACCAGATACATGCTGATAACAATGGGAGAAAGCATCAGAGCTGCAGCAGATGTGTTACAAAAACACAAAAATGATCAAATGTAAGAAAAAAAAAAAAAGGAGGAGGAAAAACAAAAGAGGGAGGAGGTGTGTTTTAATCCTCAGCTGTGGTGTGTGCTGCTGCAAAAACATGGAGTTTCCCTTCATCGCCTCTCCTCTGCTTTGTGTTTCTTAATCTGCAGCAAAGCACACACACACACACACACACACACACACCTCTTTTATGTCTGCACACACTTTTGAGGAATCCGTGCAGCGGCGAGGCGTTCGCTGCACGCGCTCTGTTGTTGGACCTGTGAGAATTCAGCCCGCCTCTCAGAACAAAGCAGCAGAGCCGCTCGGAGCCGCTCGGAGCCGCTCGGAGCCGCTCGGAGCCGCAGAGGAGCAGGAAGTGCAGATTCTTCACCAAACGTTTCTTTATGAAAATGAGAGGAGGATTGTGGGAGTTGTGTGAAAACTCACAGCTGATGTGTAAAGAAGAAGCAAGACTTTTACTTCCATTTTCTGAAGCTCCATCCCAGTGATTTTCTGCATGTCCAGGGTTTCCTCTCCTTCACGTTCCTCTGCTCTCCTCCCAGAGCGAGCAGTGGGCTTTCAGAGCTGCCACATCACTCCTCCTCCCTTTCCTCCATTCATTCCACTACGATATGAACATGAACTTTCAGAGCCTTCACACTTTCTTCACTCCAGTTTTCCATCAGTCCAATAAAGTCCTCCACATGAGTTTTCCTAAAAGCAGCAGCACTGTTGGCTTTTCAGGACTTTTTCACACTGAAACGCTCCCTCCTCCTCCTCCTCCTCCTCCTCCTCCTCCTCCTCCTCCTCCTCCTCCTCCTCCTCCGCCAGGGAAAATAGTCCCTAAGTGGGAAATGTTTTACTTTCCACAGCCAATCATCAGCTGTGTGGTTTCTGAATGTTGAGAAGCAGAACATTATAAGGCGGCTGCTTCAACCAGAAAAGCGGAGGAGGTGTAGTGAACGAACCAAACTCTTCCTCCCTGCAGCCACATGAGGCAGCAGAGCCGGGCGGCCTCACTCCAACTGCACCATCCAAACAGGGAAAGGATGAAAGTTCAGTGTCAGTGGATAAAAAGTGTGATGTGAGCTTCCTGATGTGCTCGTCTGACTTCAAACTGTTTGGGAGGCGTTTGAGAGTCACAGGATAAAGTGAGGCTGAGCTCAGCAGCAGCTGCAGCCGCACGTGGCTCCAAACTCCCACGGCACTTTAATGTCTCATCTTCCACAGGAGAAAACTTGCAGCAAAATGCTGAATAAGCCTTATTTCTCTCCCTCCAGATATTTGATCCCGCCGCAAAATATCGTCTGTCTGCGGCCCCGGGACCAAAATAATCTGTATCGATATCAGCTGTGAAAATAATCCCTGCTCAGATACGAGCAGCTGTAATCTGCACTGCAGACAGGAGTGCTGAGCGGGCACTTTCTGCCTTCAGGCTGCACAGCAGAAAAGTCCCACTCAGACACCTGAACATGAAGTGGACGCAGCTGAGTTTTACAGTTACAGGTGTGGGCGGGGCCGGCCCTAAACACTCTGGGGCCCCTGGAGGCCCCTCATGTCACTGTGAGGAGGTCAGTGAGGGGCCGGGATGGGGGGGTTTCTGCTCATGTGGGGGAAATTTTGTGGTTTTTGGTTTTTTCTTGACTTTTTTTTCCTTTAAGGTTCTGCTGCACCAATAAGGCTGTCGGCTAAAAATAAATGCTGCTGAAGTGGGACAACAGAAACCAGGTCTGCCACACACACACACACACACACACACACACAGCGTACCTCTGACCCAGTGCGAGCTGTGCCTATGTTGGCGCTTTAGACAAAATTACTCCCTTCAATTTTTTGGTTTTCTTTCCTTTTTCTTCTGGTGATTTTCATGTAATTTTTGTTTGCAGATTTTTATATTAATTATTAATGTTCCATTAATATTTTTCTCTAATTTCATCCTCACCTTTCCCCATGGTTTTGAAAGAGAAAGCCCCACCTGCCCCGGGCCCATCTGAGTACAGGTGTGTGTGTGTGTGTGTGTGTGTGTGTGTGTGGGTGTGTGTGTGTGTGTGGGTGTGTGTGTGTGTGTGTGGGTGTGCGTGTGCGTGTGCGTGTGCGTGTGCGTGTGCGTGTGCGTGTGCGTGTGTGTGTGTGTGTGTTCTGTCAGGCAGCTCTCATCAAAGATTCTCCTAAATGTCAGAGTGCATACATTACCATCTGAGCTGTCAGAGCAAACACACACACAGACAGAAGATGAAGATGATGAAGATGAAGATGATGAAGATGATGAAGATGATGATGAAGGTGATGATGATGAAGATGATGAAGATGAAGATGAAGATGAAGATGATGAAGATGATGATGATGAAGATGATGAAGATGAAGATGAAGATGATGAAGATGAAGATGATGAAGATGAAGATGATGAAGATGATGATAAAGATGATGAAGATGATGAAGATGAAGATGATGAAGATGAAGATGATGAAGATGATGATAAAGATGATGAAGATGATGAAGATGAAGATGTGCTGCAGGAGAGCAGCAGCCTGCTGCCCCCTCCCTCGCTGATGGTTTGATAATCAATATTTTACAACAGCTGCTCATTTTCACTGCAGACAAACAAAACAAAGGAAGCGGATGGGAGCTGGAAGCCCCGCCCACTTTGGTGATGCACTCACACCTGGAGATGTCACAGACAGACAGACAGGCAGACAGACAGACAGGCAGACAGACAGACAGACAGAAGGACAGACAGGCAGACAGACAGACAGACAGACAGGCAGTCAGCCTGGCTCAATCCAAACTTTAAATGCTGTAAACCCAGTGACTGACTTATTGATTGATGTATTGATTTTCTTGTCTGAATAATTTGAAATCCCCGCGGCCCGTCTGCCTGCGTCCTCACAGACACGGAGAAGCTGTCAGCAGGTGGTTGGTTTCCTCACAGAGGATCATCACAAATCACCTACAGTATTTCAGTAAATGAAAAAGGTCCGTGTCCCGGGCAGCGGGGCGTCTCCCTGCAGACGTGCACACAGACGGGACGTCCCGCAGGAAACATGAGCTGCTTCAAACACTTCAGTCTCTTCTTCTTTGGTGTGGACACCCTCGTCTGTCTGGTGGACGATCAGAAGTGATCACATGACGTTTCCAGGAAAACCAAAGCGAACATCAGCAGCTCTCAGCTCTGCTCTGAAGGTAAAGGTGTGTCCTGAAGGGCCCCTGTGGCCCCGTCCTGCCTCCCTGCTGTGACATCAGTGTGCTCCTCCGTCTAAAATGTGTTTCCAACATACACATTTATCCACAAGCAAACTCCCTGGTTTCAATCTGAGTTTGGTGAATTTATCATTTGGTGGTGGAGGTCGACGTGACATCACACACAAAGGCCCCCAGCTAACGCCTGGCCCCGAGCGGCCCCGAGCTCGACTCAGGTAAAAGGTAAAAGGTAAATGGTAAATGGTAAAAGGTAAAAGGTAAAAGGTAAATGGTAAAAGGTAAAAGGTAAAAGGTAAATGGTAAAAGGTAAAAGGTAAATGGTAAAAGGTAAAAGGTAAATGGTAAAAGGTAAAAGGTAAATGGTAAATGGTAAAAGGTAAATGGTAAAAGGTAAAAGGTAAATGGTAAATGGTAAAAGGTAAAAGGTAAAAGGTAAATGGTAAAAGGTAAATGGTAAAAGGTAAATGGTAAAAGGTAAAAGGTAAAAGGTAAAAGGTAAATGGTAAAAGGTAAATGGTAAAAGGTAAATGGTAAAAGGTAAAAGGTAAATGGTAAAAGGTAAAAGGTAAAT
>NC_043995.1:33741566-33769066 GCF_902150065.1 Myripristis murdjan | reverse complement strand
AGACGCGTCCCACAATGCACCACTGTGTCTAATTTGTCACTGCGATGCCTTTGGGGGCGTAAAGTGAGTTTCAAGAGGAGAAGGAGGTAAAATATTCACGAGGCGTTTGTGTTTTGTGGTGAAAAGCGACGTCAAACTGAGACTCTGAGCGTGAGAGAGGGAGACACGCAGGCAGGAAGTGACACCAGCAGCGTGATCTGCTGCGGGACGCCCCGCCCCCGCTGCAGGACGCCCCGCCCCCGCTGCAGGACACCCCGCCCTCACTGCGGGATGGCTGGGACGCCCCGCCCCCGCTGCAGGACGCCCCGCCCTCGCTGCGGGATGGCTGGGACGCCCCGCCCTCACTGCAGGACGGCCCGCCCTCGCTGCAGGATGGCTGGGACGCCCCGCCCTCACTGCAGGACGCCCCGCCCTCACTGCGGGACGCCCCGCCCTCGCTGAGGCGGGGAGTCTGATCTTGGAGGAAAGTAGAGCTGCACCTCGGGACAAGGTGGCGGGAAGCCAGAGGGGTCATCAGCATCATTTAGGGGCGGCGTGGCTCAGGAGGTGGTTGTCCAGTAATCGGAGGGTTCCTGGTTCGATCCCCAGCTCTTCCACAGTGTGTCGAAGTGTCCTTGAGCAAGACACTGAACCCCTCACTGCTCCTGATGGACAGCTGGGCACCTTGCATGGCAGCCTCTGCCATCAGAGTGTGAACGTGTGTGTGAATGTGTGTGTGAATGTGTGTGTCAGTGGGTGAAAGTGAGGCGAAAGCTGTCCAGCTCTCTGAGCGGTCAGTAGAGCAGACAGGCTGTAGAAAGTCCTGCAGAAAGTCCTGCAGAAAGTCCTGCAGCGTTGAGCAGCAGGGCTGGACGACGTTCATCACGACAGTCAGGAGCGACTGGACCTGAGCTGCTGCTCTGCAAACTGTCATTACAGCAGGATCAGGTTTGACACCACTGCTTAGACAGGTTTGGTGCAAACTTTAACCATTTTTGATGACTGAAGGATTAATAAAAATGTTCAAAAATCCTCCAAAATCCCACATCAGGACACCAAGACCAAACTCAGGCTTTGATTTGGTGTCAAAAACTTTTGACGTTTGCAGATTTCTGTAGGAGCTGCAGTTTCCTGTGGCTGTATGCTGGGTGTTGTGTTGTGGAAACGTGTCGGAGACGTGTCGGCCCTCAGTGTCCGTCCAGCTGCAGCAGAGCTCCTCTGAACTGAACTCCTCGCTCTCCAGTCTGATGAGGCTGTGATGCTCCTAGAGGTCACCAGAGGTTATTTTATGACGTCCTGTTTGAAAAAATGGCCTCAGAGACTCATTAGGTCATTTTGTTTCATATGTTACCAATAGCAATGCAAACTGACTCAGTAATTTAAAAAATAAATTAAATCAATTTTTAGTGAAGCTAAATGTTTTATTAATGTTCCATATTGTTTTACTAATTTGCTCTCACCTTTTCCTCAGTTCCTGGTGAATTTGCTCGGGTTTCAAAGGCAAGGCAAGGCAAGTTTATTTGTATAGCACATTTCAGCGACAAGGCAATTCAAAGTGCTTTACATAGAGCATAAAGGCATTAAAACAATAAAAAAGAACACAAGAAAACATACATAAAAACAATTAATAAATAGAAGCTAAAAGGAGAAAGGCATTAAAACAATATAAAAGCAGCACAAGAAAATATGCATAAAAACAATTAATAAAAAGAAGCTAAAGTTAAAGGAAGTTAAAGGGTTAAATTCTTGTTAAAAACATCTGAAAGCAGTCTATCATTGTCTTGTAATTTTTTCAATGAACTAATTTTAATTAATCGTTTTAATTTAATTGTTTTAATTAAATTTAATTCAAATCTCCATCACCATTTTCCTAAGGGCGACTCGGTGACTCTGCAGTCCGGACTGAGGAGCGGCGTGTCCCTGCAGCTCCTCAGCCGAGCCTCTCCTGACGAGGACGAGGACGAGGACAGACAGGGAGGACAGAGGGGAGGAGGAGGGAGGTCTGCTGGATGTGGAGCTGCTAACGAGGAGGCTGATTTGGGGTTTAATTGCAGCGCCCCCCTCCCTCACCGAGCCACCGAGGTCGAGCAGCCTCTGCCGGCTGATGAGCGTCTGATCGGCCATTAGCATCCAAATTAGCTGCTGATTCCTCTGTTTGTTTATTTAGCGCTTTTCTTTTCTCCAGGGGGCACGGAGCAATCTGCAGGACAAATCATCCACTAATCTGCTGCTAATATAGAAGAAGAAGAAGAGGAGACAGTAACAGGAGAGGAGCTGCTGCTCTCTGAATTGAAATGCTCTGCTCTCTGGTCTGCAGACTGAAAACCGGCTTGTCTTTTTAATATTCATGAGCCGTAACGTGACATCACAACCAGCAGCCGGCAAATCCTCCGACCCTCCCACACGACCTCAGCCAGCCGGCACACTGCCTTATTGTTATTACAACGGTTTGGGCAAAATCCCCAGACTCAGACCAGATGTTGGACACCATTTCCACCTCTGGACACCCAGTGGTTCAGTTCCTGTTAGCTTAGCATAAAGACTTACAGTCTATGGGAGTTATTAGCCTGGCTCTGTCAAAGTGGAAAAAATAAACCTAACAGCAGATTACCCCCCACCCCCCGAAAAAATAAATAAATAAATAAAAAAAAACCACAAAATTTCCCCCACATGAGCAGAAACCCCCCCATCCCGGCCCCTCACTGACCTCCTCACAGTGACATGAGGGGCCTCCAGGGGCCCCAGAGTGTTTAGGGCCGGCCCCGTCCACACCTGTAACTGTAAAACTCAGCCGTGTCCACTTCATGTTCAGGTGTCTGAGTGGGACTTTTCATGATCAGCTGCTGTGCAGCCTGAAGGCAGAAAGTGCCCGCTCAGCACTCCTGTCTGCACTGCAGATTACAGCTGCTCGTATCTGAGCAGGGATTATTTTCACAGCTGATATCGATACAGATTATTTTGGTCCCGGGGCCGCAGACAGACGATATTTTGCGGCGGGATCAAATATCTGGAGGGAGAGAAATAAGGCTTATTCAGCATTTTGCTGCAAGTTTTCTCCTGTGGAAGATGAGACATTAAAGTGCCGTGGGAGTTTGGAGCCACGTGCGGCTGCAGCTGCTGCTGAGCTCAGCCTCACTTTATCCTGTGACTCTCAAACGCCTCCCAAACAGTTTGAAGTCAGACGAGCACATCAGGAAGCTCACATCACACTTTTTATCCACTGACACTGAACTTTCCTCCTTTCCCTGTTTGGATGGTGCAGGTGGAGTGAGGCCGCCCGGCTCTGCTGCCTCATGCGGCTGCAGCTTCACTCTCATCACACGGAACCATAAAGGTGCTAACTGGAACCAAGCAAGGTTCCTCGGACTGATGCCATACAAGAACCATTTTTGGTTCCACAAAGACCCTTTTAGGCAAGAGGTAAAGAACCTCTTGCCTCTTTGAAGTAAATGTGTAAATGTTGTTTTTGTTTTTTTTTAATTTACCACTTTAATCTCAGAGAATATCTAAGTTTTTTTTTTTTTTCTGAGAGTTTTTTCCTGGATTATCATCCCCTCCCTCAGCTCCATCATTTTTTTCTCCCTTCTGCAGCCCCAATACCCCGTCGTACCTGTACCTCTGCTACTACTGCAGTAAAACACCAGCAGAGTAACAGTAGTTGTAGCCTTCTGTTATACTTTCAGTCTGTAGTACTCTGCTGTGAGAAACTCTCCTCCTCCCCTTCCCCCTCCTCCTCCTCCTCCTCTGTCCGTATGAAGCCTCGCTCTGATCCATCCACTTCCTGCTCCCGTCTCTTCTGGACGTCGCTGAGACGCTTGAAGCTGATTGGCTGTTGCATTAGCAGCCAAACAACCCGCTGCCTCTCTGCCTCCACAGCCACAGGGCCCATGAGTTTGGTGTTGATGATCCATAAAGGGTTTTTTGAAATGCGGCTCCATGTGCAACACGCCGAGCTGGCGCTCGTCTCCATCCGGACGCCTGCGGCTGAGCGTCGCCTCGTCAGGCTCGGCTGTGCAGAGCTCAGCTCCGGCAGGCAGAGGAGAGCCTGACGCCGCACGCAGGCCCGACTCCGCTCAGCCTCTGACACCTGAGCTGCTGCCTTCAGGCTCTTCCCAAAAAACTGAGTTTAAACGAGTGCCAGTTGGCTGCTGCACATCAGAGGCAGGGCGATCAGACGAACGGACAAATGTTTGTTCAAAATGTTTGTTTTGCATGAGAAATAATAAAGTGTGGCGCCGTGTGCAGCCGAGGCGGGTCGCCACGCGGCACGGCAGCTAACAGAGCTGAGGGACACAGAGGCCACGCCCCCTCTGCCTGTCATGCTGACACAGGAATAAAGGAATATTCCAACGTTTTGGGCAAAATCTCCTTTTCCCAGCTTCCCCAGACTGACACCAGATGGTGTTGGACACCATTTTCACCTCATGTGGATTTGAAATACACACTGTGAGCGTTTCAAACCTGCAGCGCGTGTGCGCGGCCGTAAACCGTCCGGGTGCTGCACAGCCCTCACGTCACGAGTTCCACCTTTCATCACTTCAACAAGAACAATATAAAACTGATGTGTGCAGCTTCTGAACCATGAAAACTCACAGCTGCTGAGGCTGAAGTGGATCAGACGTACAGTCACAGAGAAAATCAAGCCAGACACACACACACACACACACACACACACACACACACACACACACACACACAGGTTTCTCCAATTTATAGATACATAATAAGGCGTGATTTCACATTGACAGTATGTCCAACCAGAAGCCTGATTTCCTCAGTCTGATCGCTGTACTCTTCCTTTCCGTTTGGTTTTTCACACGTTCCTGAGCAGCAGAGCCAACATGGAGCTTCATGGTGATGATCTGACTGACTGCATGTCATTTCTGCACAGCTGTATGATAGCTGTTAGCTGTTAGCTGTTAGCTTGGTGACACAGCTGGTCTCTCACATCACCTCGTCCTCGCCTCACAAAACTAGTTTTATTTTCTGTGTGTCTGCTGTGGAGAAGACACCCAGAACCCGTCAGAACCCATCAACAACAACAACAACAACAACAAAAAAAACTGCCCCAGATCTGCAGCCACATAATAATGACTAAATATTTCATGCACACAAAGCCAAGGCAGCATCACGGACCAAAACAACCAGAAGACAGAGCCTCTGCTCCCAAGCCTCAGCACGTTCATCTCAAGCACAAAACACTTTATTTTTAACTGGATGCAGCATCACAGCCCATAACTGACAGCTCAGATTCATATTTGAAGTCACTATAATGATGACAAGAAGAAGTTGGCTTCATTACATGGACCAAAGTCCTGCTCCACCTCCACCTGCAGGAGCTCCTCTCAGCTCCATCCTGAACCCAGAGGCTTTAATCTGGAGTCGGTCCTGCAGCAGAACAAAGGTCAGCGTCTCACCTCCAGCCACTGTCTCACCTCCAGCCACTGTCTCACCTCCAGCCACTGTCTCACCTCCAGCCACTGTCCGTGGGACTGCATGTTGATGACGATGCAGGGGTCGGGCTTGGACAGGGCGTCCCGGTCTGAGATCCCTTTACAGGTGAGCCGCAGCTCCACCTTGGTGAGGCAGGGGCTGCTGAACAGACCCAGGGAGTTCGCTGCCGACTCGAAGATGTCACTCATGGTGAGGGCGGGACAGGAAGTCTGCAACACACACACACACACACACACACACACACACACACACACACACACACACACACAGGGGACAGCATTAAGCACCAGGCTTCCTTCATTTTCTCTATTTCGTCTATTTCCTAATCTCCTCTCCCCTCTCTCCTCATCTCCTCTCTGTCTCCTCTCTCCTCGTCTCTTCTTTCCTTGTCTCCTCTCCTTTCCTCATCTCCTCTTTCCTCATTCCCTCTCCCCTCTTTCCTCATCTCCTCATCCCCTCTTTCCTCATTTCCTCGTCTCCTCTCTCCTCTGTCCTTGTCTCCTCTCTCCTCTCTACTCTTTCTCTCCCCTCTCTCCTCTCTCCTCATCTCTTCTTTCCTTGTCTCCTCTCCTTTCCTCGTCTCCTCTTTCCTCATTCCCTCTCCCCTCTCTCCTCATCTCCTCATCCCTCTTTCCTCGTCTCCTCTCCCCTCTCTCCTTGTCTCCTCTCTCGTCGTCTCTTCTTTCCTTGTCTCCTCTCCTTTCCTTGTCTCCTCTTTCCTCATTTCCTCTCCCCTCTGCCCTCTCTCCTCGTCTCTTCTTTCCTTGTCTCCTCTCCTTTCCTCGTCTCCTCTTTCCTCATTCCCTCTCCCCTCTCTCCTCTCTCCTCATCCCCTCTTCCTCGTCTCCTCTCCCCTCTCTCCTTGTCTCCTCTCTCCTCGTCTCTTCTTTCCTTGTCTCCTCTCCTTTCCTCGTCTCCTCTTTCCTCATTCCCTCTCCCCTCTCTCCTCATCTCCTCATCCCCTCTTTCCTCGTCTCCTCTCCCCTCTCTCCTTGTCTCCTCTCTCCTCGTCTCTTCTTTCCTTGTCTCCTCTCCTTTCCTCGTCTCCTCTTTCCTCATTTCCTCTCCCCTCTCCCCTCTCTCCTTTCTCCTCTCCCCTCTCTCCTCTCTCCTCGTCTCATGCAGTCATGAGGGGTTGTATAATCTCATCTGCAACAAAAACAGTTATCAGAGCAAATTAAAGTGATGGAGCGACGCAGGGGGACGGGAAGCAGCAGAGGACAAAAATAAACTAAAGGAAAGGCGGCGTGAGGTCGACAGAATACAAACGGCACAGACGGATGGATTAATGAGGTTTACACAACAGGAGAGGTGTGAAGGCGGAACAAAAACCTCAAAAACCTTCACCTGTAACATGAAGAGACAAATGAAGAAAGCTCAAAGTACAAAATCAAGTCCAAATTACTAACGGACAAAGAAGAGATTTCACTGCATTATGAAACTTTATAAGGAAACGAGGCAGGAAAGGCAGGAAAACAGCAAACAGACCAACACAGTAACTGCAGGCAGATCTCCAGGAGATGACGGGATTACAAACCAGTTTCATGAAAAAATTAAAAGACAAATAAGTCCATCACTGCTAGAAGCCCACAGGAAGCCGGCACAGACGTGGCAAACTAACCACAATAACACTTATTTCACTGTTGATCGATTTTTCACTTCATGGATGAATCACTTTTTCCCATGAAGTGTGGAGAGAGAAGCAAAGTGAAGTGTGGCCAGATTAGAGTCAGTGTCCTCGTTAATCTGGCCAGCAGCCGAATCAGAAGCCAGTAAAGACGAACGGAGGAAAGGAAGAGTCAGACGATGCCAAAGCTTTTTCTGGAGAAACGACTCAAACAGAACAGGCCTCCATGTTTCAGGCAATAAACACATTTTCACTCTGACCAGCTGATAATCTGTCAGCTGACCAGCTGATAATCTGTAATAATCTGTCAGATGAGTGTTTTTGTGTCTTCAGGCTCACAGAGGATCTTCTGCTCCGCTCTGTGGCCTCCTACATTTCCCAGAATGCTTTTCAGAGGGGGTCACCTTGTTGTTGTTGTTCGAAGCCCAGAGTCACCACTGCTGAGCAAGTGTTGAACATCAGTGTAAAACACACACACACACACACACACACACACACACACACACACACACACACAGATAGCATGTTAGTCACAGTAATAGTGAACAGGAAACACCTGATGACTGAAGTAAAGCTGAACTCTGCCTCAGATCCAGTTTCCCTGAAGCAGCAGATCTCTGATGTCAGAGAATCAAAATGTGGAACATTAAAAAATATCTCACATTTTATTTAAGAAAAAAATACAAATACAGTCAAAAACTGCATATTTACACCAAAGACGTTTTCCTGTCTCTTGTCCCCCTAAACAAGTAGACCTTTAGTAGAGAGAGACAGGAGAGGCAGGGGAGAGAGAGACAGGAGAGGCAGGGGAGAGAGAGACAGGGGAGGCAGGGGAGAGAGAGACAGGAGAGGCAGGGGAGAGAGAGACAGGAGAGGCAGGGGAGAGAGAGACAGGAGAGGCAGGGGAGAGAGAGACAGGCAAGGCAGGGGAGAGAGAGACAGGCAACCCGCAGCAAAGGGCCTGAGGTCGGATTCGAACCCGTGACTCTGCCTGAGCTGACTCTGCCCGGGCTGATGTTTTTACTGATGTTGTATCGTCCCCACGTTTCATTTGCTCAGAGTTTAAAAGGTTAAACTGAGTTTGAGTTTCTCTTTGATGTCGCTGTTTGTTGTTACAGGAAACAAAGTGAATGTGTCTCCGTCTCCGTCGTCTCCTCTGAGGCCCTCACACCTCCCAGAGCCAACCTGCAGCCCTGAGTCTGATCAGCTCAGGTGTTTAGCATCAGAAAACCAGCAGCCTCCTCCTCCTCCTCTTCCTCCTCCTCTTCCTCTTCCTCCTCCTCCTCCTCCTCCTCCTCCTCCTCCTCCGCTCACATCAGGCTAATCTGCCGGCAGGAGCTGATGCTGATCTCCGTCTCCATCCAGGAAGTCATTTCTCCTCAGCGGCACGCCGACGCAGACAGGAAGCGATCTCATCTCGCACAGCCACCAATCACTTCATCAATTTCCTCCATCATCCCAGCGAGAGGCGGCCCTGCGCTCCCCATCGTCCCATTAATCCCAATCAGGGGGGAAGACTGGGAATCCGATCGCGGGGCGGTAATGTGCTCCAGAGGAGGAAGTGGGAGATAAAAATAATAATAAAAAAAATCTAAAGGAGCTCTCGGGTTACAGCGCTGACAACAGCAGCAGCAGAGGGAGGGAAGGAAGGAAGGAGGGAAGGAAGGAAGGAAGGAAGGAAGGAAGGAAGCGAGGGTCTGAGGATCGCAGCTCTCTGTGTCAAATCTGCTGAAGGAATTTAACCGCCTGAGTTGCACGAACCTTTTAATGTGAAAAGATTTCTGCATTTTCTCTATCCCTGCTCATTAGTAACAAACAATATTTCTTTTTTTTCCTTTTTTTTAAATTGACCTCACAGTTTTGAACTAGCAGCCTCTACCAGTCAACATTTCTCGCTGAAATTCACTGAAAACAGAAGTGAAATTCAGATGTCCCGCTTTGAAATCTAGGAGTAATTTCATTCATAGCAATTTTCTGGTCATTTAATTTTTAGCATAATTGTATTTTTTTTTTAGAAGCTGCATTTTTGCACTAATTTTCCCCTCCAGAGCCCTGGAGCCATAATTATTATTCCTAATTACTGTTGACAAACTGTTCTTTTTTCCTGCTTTTATTGTTGGTGTTTGTTCTGAGCAGCAGGTTGAGCTGCTCATGCTGAGAGCAACATGCTCTAATTAAGTAGAAAAAAAACTTGCATAAGTAAGTGAATAATTACATAAACAAATAAATACAATTACTAGAAAATTAGCAAACAAAATTTACTGTTGAAAAAGGAAAAAATGCAACTAAAAAAACGAGAAAACTATAATTCTAATAAATATAATTATATATTTAATACTAAATGACCAGAAAATTGCCATGAATTTATCCCAAAATGTTAGAGAAGTCAGAGAAACGTCTTCAGATGTGGCCTGGAGAGGCTGCAGGTCCACAGCTGCTGCTCGCGCTGCAGGTTCTCACCTTGGAGTGTTCTGCTGTGGAACCGGAGGAACCCGAGCAGAGCCGCAGATCATTCTGTCTGAATTACTGACGTGTTTCTGAGGCGTCTCTGTTCCTGGATGAACCTTCATCTGCTTCACATTCAGCAGATGAGGCTGAAGCCACATCTCCTCTGTATTGCTCAAGGGCACTGGGTCAGGTCAGGTCCAGCCTGATCTCATAGCTGCTTTTGATACAGTCACAAAAATTCTCCATTTTTTTTTGTGACAGTCAGTACGACTTCAAAAACATATTTCAGCTGGAAGAATACATTATATGGTCAAAAGCATTGGGCCAGAGCTCTTCATCACTGAGTTCAGGTGTGTCCTTCAGCCCCGTCCCCACAGGTGTGTAACCTCCAGCAGCAGCCATGCAGTCTGCCTTTCCCAACATCAGTGACAGAGCGTCTGGTTCTAAAGAGCTCACTGAGTTCAGGTGCTGCTGGAATAGTGATGGAACAGGAAGCCACCGCTGCAACAAGTCAGCTGCTCAACTTTCTTCCCTCCTAGATATTCCACCATCAGCTGGAAGTGGGATTATTGCAGATATTCCACCATCAGCTGGAAGTGGGATTATTGCAAAGTGGAAGCCTTTAGGAACCACAGCGACTCGGCCACCAGGGGGCGGCACCACGTAAAGTTACAGAGCGGGGTCGCACCAGGAGAACGTTCCCTGCCTCCAGGAGAACGTTCCCTCCCTCCAGGAGAACGTCCCCCGCCTCCAGGAGAACGTTCCCCGCCTCCAGGAGAACGTTCCCCGCCTCCAGGAGAACGTTCCCCGCCTCCAGGAGAACGTTCCCTGCCTGAGCGCATTGTGCCGACTGTGCAGTTTGCTGGAGGAGGGGTCACGCTGTGGGCTGGTGTTTCTGGGCTCGGCCTCGGCCCCTCAGCTCCACTGAAGGGAAATCTGAACGCTTCAGCTCACAGACACATTTTGGACAATTCTCTGCTTCCAGCTCTGTGGGACCAGTTTGGGGAAGGAAGGCCCTTTCCTGTCCCAGCATGACTGAGCCCCAGTGCACAGAGCAGCTCCATAAAGGCGTGAGTTTGCTGTGTGTGAATGGGAGCTGAGAGGAGCTCCTGCAGGTGGAGGTGGAGCAGGACTTTGGTCCATGTAATGAAGCGATCTTCTTCATGTCATCATTATCGTGACTCCAAATATGAATCTGAGCTGTCAGTTATGGGCTGTGATGCTGCATTCAGTTAAAAATCAAGTGTTTTGTGCTTGAGATGAACGTGCTGAGGCTTGGGAGCAGAAGCTCTGTCTTCTGGTTGTTTTGGTCCGTGATGCTGCCTTGGCTTTGTGTGCATGAAATATTTAGTCATTATTATGTGGCTGCAGATCTGGGGCAGTTTTTTTTGTTGTTGTTGTTGTTGTTGATGGGTTCTGACGGGTTCTGGGTGTCTTCTGCACAGCAGACACACAGAAAATAAAACTAGTTTTGTGAGGCGAGGACGAGGTGATGTGAGAGACCAGCTGTGTCACCAAGCTAACAGCAAACAGCTAACAGCTATCATACAGCTCTGCAGAAATGACATGCAGTCAGTCAGATCATCACCATTCAATCGATTTTCTGTGAGTGAACAGAAATTCAAGTCTGAGGTGAGACCAGTTTTTTTTTTGTTTTTTTTTCATAGACCAAGACCCTGTTCAGTTTCTAGTTTTGGTGTCTAAAGCTGTATTTTCCCTCAAGGATTTTGATTGTTGTTAGTCAAACAAAGCTACAGAAATGAAGCCCCCTGTGGAAGCAGCTCTAACCACTTCCTGTAAAGGATACTTGGTGCATATGGATGGGAATTGATTTTTTTGTCCATATGCATGAAAAAATGGACAGTTAATTTCCATGGACACAAATCTGTAGATTAAATTTCATGAGTGATGCGTGAAGCCTCATGCAGTCTGTTAACATGAAGGCTCTCTGACCAATCAGCCGCTACAGACTGCCTGGAATTTTCTTTTAAGGAACATACATATTTAGATCAAACTGCACAGCCACTCTGTCTATTGCATGCTTTGACATGATGAAGGGCTGTCAAACGGAGAGATGTGAGGTGAGCAGGAACAACAGATGATTGTCTGTCGGTTCTCAAACAGCTTTGGTGGAAAAGAACCCAGAACCCTGAAGAACCCCCAGAACCCAGCAGCTCAACGAAAATATGAAAATCACAACTGGCAGCTTCTGAGGAATGTGGATGGAGCGGTTATGCATTGAAATCTATGCATATCAGTCTCATGTCACTGTCATGACTGCCAACTGTGACTGCATGTTAGGGCCACTGCAGGGAGAACAAATTACCGAGCGAGGAGCCGAGGAGCCGAGGAGCCGAAGAATATTCCAAGAAAAAAACTGAGTGAGTGATGCAAGAGCCGAGCCGCTTCCAAACATCTTAACATCCAAAACTAGAAGTGGCGGGTTCTAGGCTGAGGTTTATGTAGACAGACTCCTCCTCCTCCAAAATGAACACAATTTGTTGAAAACAGTTGTTAGAGTTGTGTTTTATGTAACGAAAAGTCAGTTTTCATGTGAACAGAAGGTCGAAAAGAAAGTTTTCAAAATACTCAGAACCAGAATCACCGCCTGGTGGTCGTTGGTCTCCATGAACCCGGCAGGCTGCAGCTTCCAGGCCCGTGTCATATCTGTACTGAAGAGCTTGAAGTTTGAAGAGGGAAGGATCATTCATCATTCAAGTGCAAACCACCAGGATCGCAGTTTGAGAGAGAAACCCACTTTTATTTTGAAGGGACAGGTGGTTATACTGCCCCCTGGTGTTGTAGCTACACCAGTCAAACAAGTTCAGACAATCACATCCTTGTGCTGTGATGCAGCCTATCAAACCTGGAAAACACTTGTGCCATATCAGGATATTACAATAAACAAACTCCCAGTATCACATCACAATATCAGTTTACTGTTGTGTGGAAAATCTCAGCCTGCAGCTTGACCCGGCTGAGAGCCGCCGGCTGCTCCTGCTCGGCTCAGCTGACGGCAGAGAAGCTGCAGCTTGTAAACTTCACATTACAACAGGAGCTTCATGGATGAGGGGATATATGGATGCCAGCAAGAAGCAGAGACTCTGCGTTTTCCTGCAGGGGCAGAACCAAAAGAGTCTGCAGCAGGATCTAAATGAGCGGGTTCAGGTTCAGGTTGATTTGCAGTCCAGTGTCGGTGTTCGCCGCCAGCTCCCGTTTGAGTCAGTTCTCACCAAAAACAACACGGGCTGTCTTTCTTTTCTGACAGTTTTTGTGTTCTTCTGAAATTAGAGGAATCACGGCTCTGAAATTCCCACCTCGCCCTCACGGCTCAGTTTTCCACGACTCAGAGCTCGTGTGTGACAGCGAGCTCGGCACAAGTCAAACCATCACACGTCGTCTGGTTCCAGTCCAACAGGAGCTGAGAGACGCTGGACGAGCTGAGAGCCTGCAGCCCGACTCACATCAGCCTGCTGTGACCACACACACACACACACACACACACACACACACACACACTTATACTGAGGACGTCTTTCTGTATTTTGCTCCTTTAAATGAAGCCTGGGAGTTGAGCTCACTGCGGGTCACACGCTCCATCACACCCACAATGCATCACTGACTCGCAGGGCATTATGGGAACATTTGATGTCCCACCTATGTAATATCCGACTTGTTGACCACGAGGCGGCGAGGCGGCGAGGCGGCGAGGCGGCGAGGCGGCGGTCCCACCTGTCAGTCGGCAGGAAGATCACTGAACTGAACAGGTGCACGTGCCACCGTCTGTCAGGGCGGGGCCTCAGGACCTGTCGCTCGATTAGGTTACCATGGAAACCAGTTGCCACGGCATGACGTGCATCTCGCCTCCTGGTTTGGGACAGAACCGGGTCCTGCTGATTGGCTGATTAGATGTTAGAGTGAACGAGCAGTCGGACAGGTGTACCTGTATAAAGTGGCAGGTGAGTGTGGACGGACCTTTTGGCTGTGAAGAAGGTTCACATCATCACCTGGAGGGACGCCCTGCTGTACCTTTACTCCTGACAGTGTACTGCAGTACCCGCTCCGTGCTGCAGTATCAGTACTGAGTAACAGACGGACGTCAAGGAGATTTTCTTTTAAACAGTTTCTAAAACAAACACGCATGAAGTTTCTTATGGATGTTATTACGTATTTTTGATTGCTTTTGTTTTTTTTTCTTGTTGCATATTTAACATTTTGGTTTTCATTGTATGTTACTGTTATTGCATGTATTGTATGTTATATGTTACTTTTTGTTTCATATGTCGAGATATTTTACTTTATTTGCTGGTCTGTACATTTGGCTGCTTGTTTTTATTGTTGCTGTTGTTTGTTTGTTGGTTTGGGTTTTGTTTTGTTTGTGTGGAGCCCAGAGGAAGAGGAGGGAACACTTTCTGGAAGCACACGGGGTTCCAAAAAAAAAAAAAAAGAGTAAAGAATAAAAAATGAGAAAAAAAAGTGAGGAGTGAGGAAATCCTCCCTGGCTCCTCTGACTGTGACCTCAGAGTCAGAAATTCACTTTTTTGTCGTCTTAATTTCACTCTCAGGAGCGTTTTTGCTCATTTTCAGGGGCGAGTTTATTGTTTTGCATATCGGCAATTACAGGAATTCATTTTGCTCTGCGGGGATTTGTTGCGTTTCAGGTTCTGATATCCCGTTGCACAAACAGAACGAGAAACAGCCGGAGGCGTTTCCTGCTGCTCTGGGCCTCTCACTCATCACAGACAGTCGCGCTCTCGCTCATGAATCACCTACGGTGGCCCGCAGGGGACAGGAAGCTGCAGCTATGAATGATGAGGCCTCAGTCAGAGAGGTGTGAGCGGGGTGGAGCGAACACACTCCCACTGAGAGGCAGCGCGGTGCGTTCACAGGAAACTGGGAGGGTGGGACAACAAACAAACAAACAAACAAAACCAAAAATATCAAAGTCAACATGAAACATAAGAACTGACAAAATTTAAAACTGGTGGCTCTACAGTCGGCTGAGATCTGCACAGAACCATCAGCAGCTGAAGAACCTCTTTATTCAGGGGCTGGTTCTCCACACACTCTCTGTGGTTCTTTAAAGTGCTGAAGGTTCTTCATGTTTATTGGAGTTATCTGGTGGCGGCAGCAGCTAACAATTCTTTTCCTTGTGGATTAATGTGCAGATTATTTCCTCAGTGAATGGATTAATGTCTCGCTCTATAAACTATCAGAAAACATTTTTAATAGCTCGTCTGGAACCCAGTGAAGGAACAAGGAACGTGGAGAACCGGCCAACAACATGTTCATGTTGGTTTTCAACCTGAACACAGTCATCTGATTTAAAATACTCAGAGAGACTTTTATTCTGAAAAACTACTAAAGAACCATTCAAAAAAAGGTTCTTTACTGAATCTGTTGGTTCCTCAAAAAACTTTCTTAAAAATGGTTCTTTAAATAGCCTAGTTTTGCTAAAGTTCTTTAAAGAACCATTTATGGTCCCTAAAGGAACCATTTTTCATGGTTCTTTTTGGCACCTTCAGGGGTTCTTTAAGAACCATCTCCAGAAATAGAACCTCACACTAAAAGGTTCTTTGTAGAACCAAAAATGATTCTTCTATGGCATCACTCTGAAGAGCCATTTTTGTTTCCAGCTAGCACCTTTATTTTTCTGTGTGTGGGAATATTTGCATGAATATGTATAGAAAAATTAAAAAAAAAAAAAAAAAAAAAAAAAAAGCAGCCAATCAGGTGGAAGGTAAAGATTTCAGAGTCTGTTGCTTTTTCCTCCCTGCAGTTCAGGAACAGGAACAGGCAGAACCAGGTTCCTCACGCTCATCGATCCCAGCCAACGTTCTCCAAACCTGAGCCCGTCTGCCTCTCACACACACACACACACACACACACACACACACACACACACACACACATGCTGTGCTGAGATTACAGGTGAATAAGAATGATCTGTATTAAAGTCATCATCTGATTCTCTACATAACTGTGTGTGTGTGTGTGTGTGTGTGTGTGTGTGTGTGTGTGTAGTTCACTCTGTGGTTAAGATCTTGTATTGCTGTATATTGACTCTTACTACTATTGGGTTTTGATGATATATGTTTTTTTTTTCTTAAAATCCAATAAATGAATTCAAATGTGTGTGTGTGTGTGAGCTAACACACTCCCGCAGAGAGGCGGCGCGGTGCGTTCACAGGAAACTGGGAGGGTGGGACCACAAACAAACACACAAACAAAATCAATCAGAAAAATGCAGTTTCTCCTCAGTGTGAGCTGTTTCTGGAAGCCGGAGGAGCTCGAGCTTCAGCCCCTGAGTGTTTCTCTAAAACATGACCAACTCTGATTTGTCATGTTGATGTGAGACAGTTTGCAGAGCCACACAGAGAGCCGCAGAGCCGCTTTCAGATCAAGTCCTGGTTTTAATCAGTCCTAACAGACTGTCCCGCAGCCCTGAGGGATCCCACCACACACACCGACACATCACCACACACACACACCGACACATCACCACACACATACACACACACACACACCAATCCCTACAATAAAATATATGAATCTGAGTTCATTAACATTTCATGTCTGAGGGTGTGTGGGATTTCATTCATCAGTGATCTGTGTGTGTGTGTGTGTGTGTGTGTGTGTGTGTGTGTGTGTGTTTCCCACCACAGCTGTCATCAAAGCAAACACTCCAACTGGGCTTTCCCCCCTGAGCACGAGCCCCCATCATCATCATCAATCATTAATCATCATCAATCATCATTCATCCAGCCATCATTTGTCATCTGTCATCAATATCTATCATCCATCATCACCCCTGCCTGCCTGTATTCCGCTCTGTTCAGATCCACACACACACACACACACACACACACACACACACACACACACACTGTACCTGCAGTTATTTTAAAAGCGTTACATCCGATGAATTAAACAACTAAATTAGCTTACAGTTAAACAGTCATTCTATTACACACAACACACTCAATCTTTTTTTTTTTTTCACAGCAAAGCGACCACCCTCACCTCCAGGAATATTACAGAAATATCACAGAGGCTCCAAGACGCAGATACCATGACATGAAACTGTGCTTTGGACAGACGCAGGGATATCACAGAGGGGAGATAATACCGCCACCATATCATATCACAAACTGAATATTAAGTACCGCGGACTCACTGTAAGTCACCGGGAGCGTATTACAGAAATACTACAGTGATATTACAGTAACCAGCCGAGATACTGAAAAATACCCCCAACACAGTCAGGTCTCTGTGAAGTGACTGTGTGGATGTCAGAGGCGCGTCGCCGTGCAGCAGCACAGGTGAAATGCCACACAACAACAGGAGCTTATTCTAAACTTCCATCAGACAGATGTGACGGGGATGAGGCGGGGGGGGGGGGGGGGGGGGCTGCCACTCACCTTGCAGGCGCATGGACGAGGACCCGGGTCCCGCGGATCAGACGGTCCGGAAAGTTTGGTGCTGCCGGTCGGAGCGGCTGTGAGCGCAGGGACACGGAGGAGCTCCCCGTCGTCTGTCCTTCATCCTCCTCCTCCTCCTCCTTCTCCCCTCCTCCCCTCCTCCCCTCCTCCTCCTCCGGGCTGCTGGAGAGCCTCTAACAGCCTCCAACCGGCTCTCAGCACTTTATAACGGGGAAACCCTGCACAGGCGGCGGTCTGCTGGTCTGCAGCGCCCCCTGCAGGCCGCAGCGCCGCCGGCAGCCGCTGAGCGGGGAGGAAGCTTCATAGTCACAGTGATAGCAGTAATAGCACTAACAGTTGTAGCAGCAGTGGTAGCAGTACTTCTACTTATAGTAGTAATAGTAGTTGAAGTACCACTAGAAGTAGTATTTGATTTTCGATTTTTTTCTCTATAGTAGTGATAGTAGCCTATTTATTTATTTATTTAGTAGTAGGCTATTTTATTTTGCTTTTTTTTTTTTTTTTTTAATTTGTTTTTTTGTTATATTTTATTTATTTATATAATAGTAGCAGTATTTTATTTTATTTTTATTATACAGTAGTATTAGTAGTAGTCTTTTATCATTTATTTATTGATTTCATAGTAGTAGTAGGCCTACTGCTTGCAGTAGCAGTATTAGTAGTATTTAAATAAATGGAAAAACTCGAGGGTCAACACCTTTTGAGCAGATTGTCATGTTTCACGTTTTCTATTTCAAATAAAGTTTTTCACTTTGTTGCACACAAGAGGGCAACAGAGGCGGATGCACCGCCAGGCTGAGCAGACACAAACATGACAGGCAGACAGGTGACAGCCCGGACAGGTGGACAAGTGACAGTGTGGACAGGTGACAGTGTGGACAGGTGGACAGGTGACAGTGTGGACAGGTTACAGCCTTGACAGGTGGACAGGTTACAGCCTGGACAGGTGGACAGGTTACAGCCTGGACAGGTGACAGTGTGGACAGGTGGACAGGTTACAGCCTGGACAGGTGACAGTGTGGACAGGTGGACAGGTTACAGCCTGGACAGGTGACAGTGTGGACAGGTGAGCGCCTCACCTGCGGCTGCTGGCTGCAGTGGTGCTCTCGTCAGTCAGACCGAACTGGAGCTGCAGGATCTGTCTGAACTGATTCAGCTGCGTCACTAACAGTCACACCTGATTTATTTCACACTGGACTGAGCCTGTTAATATCACTCAGACCAGGTACCTAAATAGTTAACAAAATCACTTTAACTTCTAGTTAAACCTGTATTCCTCATTTTCAGTGTGAAACCCCCTCATGACACAAGGCGTCGCTGTTCTCATGTAAACGGACGAAACTCACGGCTTCATTTAACTCAAATCAAGTCTAAATCCTTTAATATTCAAAAGTCAAAAGTCAGTTAAATTCTGTGGTAGTCTTCTCTGCGCTGAGAAAACTTTTACAGCTCTTGGGTTTCTGAAATCTTTTCACATTGTTTGTTTGTTTGTTTGTTTGTTTGTTTGTTTTTATCTCAGAAACAGGTTCCTGAGAAAAAGAAAAATGAAAAAATGAAAAAATAAAAAACTAAAACCGGCACTTTGGACATTCGAGCCTTTCTGCAGCCAAAGTAAACAACAAAAAGAGGTTTATTTCGAAAGTTGTGACCGGATGTCCTGTTTCCTTCTGTGTGGCTCGATGAAAAACTCGACGAGCGGAGTTGAATGCGGAAGTGAAACTTTAGTTGAGGTGCAGCAGCACAAAGCAGCGACAGTCTGAAGTGCGGATCCGGACGTTGACCGACGCAGCGAACCGGGAGGGAAGCTGAGCGGTGAGTGGCTTCACGGACACACACCTGTCCGCTCCAAATATTCCTGCTACCTGGGAGTGAGACGGACCTCAGGCCGGTGCTGCTGCCCGTCTGTCGCGTAGCTCCGACAAATGACGTTCTTGAAAAAGGAGCGTGCCAGCCCCCGTTGAAAAAACAGTCCGTTTCAGGCTGCCGTGCTTTTCTCAAATTCATATCATCGCTGTACAGCAGGATACAGCATTTATTGAAGTATTGGAAACCCCTCTTCAATTAGGCATACACCGTTTACACCAAGCGGCGCTTATTTTAATACAACTTTAACTTAAATGACTTTCTCGGCGCTTCTAGTGAAATAAAGTTACTCTTCGATTAGCGTCAATAACTTGCATTAAAAAGTTAATATTTTAATGAATTACACTGCTCATTTATTAATTGTCTGTATGCCGAATTTTCCAGAGGATCCTACTAATTTATAAAAGGTTTAGTTCGTGTTCCTCAGCTTTTGCAGGTTTCTCTTAGAGCCAGGCGACATTCAGTCCATAAACTTTTCAAAGGAGTTTGGCGTGGCGCATCTCAAAGTAAGAGGGAAAGAGTTTACCTTGTCCACCTGCACAGTCCTGACACACCGCCTGTAGTAATCACCGCTGAGTAATGTAGTTTATTTTATATGATATTGTATATATTTGTTATTTGTTTTTAACATTTAGATTTTAGCCTTTTCTCCAACTTTTTTTTTTTTTTGCTGGATCAGTTTCACTTTCACTCAGAAATACTGGCTATGTGGCCAATCCCAGATCTGAAAAATCCACGCCCAATACTTTAGATATATTTATATATTTAATATATTTATTTGTGCTAGTGCACAAAACATTGGTTAAAAAGCATCTGATGGGATTAATTTGAAAAATATTTTCAGTGTTGGAGACAGTTCCAGATAAATGTGACATTCCTTGCACAGTATCTGTTAAGGTGAAGCCTGTATGAAATGTGCATTGCATGATGGGATGTTGTGTCTCCTCTTGTGCCCAGCTCCATCATGGCCGCTGAAGTTTACAGCCCAACCACGGAGGCCGAGCCCAAATCCAGATGGTTTGTGGTTCCGACCGACATTCTGGACATGCGCAGGTTCCTGGTCAAAGTGGCTGAAGTGGTGAGTCCAACAGAGCCGGTGTGTCTCGGTGTGTCTCGGTGTGTCTCGGTGTGTCTCGGTGTGTCTCGGCGTGTCTCTGCGTGTCTCGGTGTGTCTCGGTGTGTCTCTGTGTGTCTCGGTGTGTCTCGGTGTGTCTCGGTGTGTCTCTGCGTGTCTCCGTGTGTCTCCGTGTGTCTCGGTGTGTCTCTGCGTGTCTCGGTGTGTCTCTGTGTGTCTTGGTGTGTCTTGGTGTGTCTCGGCGTGTCTCGGCGTGTCTCTGTGTGTCTCGGTGTGTCTCTGTGTGTCCCAGCATGTCTCAGCGGCTCTCTGGCTTCCGGCTGCAGTCACACAGCTGCTGCTCATGTAAAGTTACCCGGCTCATGAGCCACGAGCGCCGTGGAAATACTAAAACTCTGAATCAGATTTCCAGTCGTGTCACACAAACCCAGGTTGTAATGGATGCTGTGATTGGTGGGCAGTTTGCATGCTTAATAAGGTCAGGTGACTGCGGCCTGACCTGACCACATAGTGAACTGCAGGAGGCTGTGCTCTGTCTGACAGGGACGAGCAGTTTTCCACTCCAACCCCAGTTTATTTAAGTTTTTAAAGGAATATTCCAGCATTTGGGCACAATCCCTTTTCCCCGACGTCCCCAGACTGAGACCAGATGTTGGACACCGTCTTCACCTCTGGACGTCCACTGGTTCAGTTCCTGTGGGTAGCATTTCCTGTCAGCTTAGCATAAAGGCTCCATCAAAGTGATAAAACAAAGCCCCCAGCAGCTCTGAAGCTGTCTGATTGTCTGATTCACACGTTTTCAAGTCATTTTCTTCTAAGGTTTTCTGATGTATCACAAATTTTTGGGTCATTTCTCATTAAGCTGCTCATTGTGGTTTTTTTTCATGTTTTTGAAAGAAATTAAATGAATCTGCTGAGGATGTGTGTAGGGAATAGTGGTACTTTATGGCAGGTATGTGTGTGTGTGTGTGTGTGTGTGTGTGTGTGTGAGCTGTGTGCTTCCACCTTCTCTGATCAGAGACACTTTCTCTGATCTGAAAAGCAGTGAAGATGCACTGGGGGAAAACAAACAGCGTTTGTTCGTTTGATTGTTTGTTTGTTGGTTGGTTGGTTTTGTTGACAGTGTCAGCATGGCCAGATGAAAACTGACTTGATCCTTTGCCATTTGTTTTAGACATTTTTATTTTTAGTAAAGTCGAGATAATAAGACGGGATGCCATGTTCAAACATTGACTTCCTGATAGAGACATAGATAGATAGATAGATAGATAGATAGATAGATAGATAGATGTAGTTTATTGATCCCAAATTGGTGAATTCTTCCAGCAGCAGCTTGTCCAGACACAGGATCAACAGTAGAAATACACAAAATCTGCGTCTCAACACCAGAAGAGAGAAATATCTGTCTTCAGGAGAATCAAACATGATGAGTGACAAATGTCTTGATTAGTGAAGCTGTGGACAGCGTGCAGGACGTCCCGGAGTCCAGACGTCTGTTCTGGTCATGTTTAATGAGCAGAGTGCAGAGAGCGGGGCAGATATCACAATAATGTCACGACATTTCACGGTAATTTGCAGGAACGACATTCAGGACAGTCTGAGAAGAGCTGACAGGTGACAGACAGGTGACAGACAGGTGACAGGCGACAGGGGACAGGTGACAGATGACAGTTAGTGCAGTGTTCCCTCAGGACGACACTGAGCAGCGAGCGGAGGAATACATGAAAACACATCAACCTTTTTCTTATTTCATGTCTTAATTCCCATTAATCCTCCACCTTAATGTCGTGTATAATTTAGGGCTGGGCAGTTAATCGAAAAATAATCGAAACCGACATTTAGGGCCCTTAGCCGACATAATCCTGCTCATGTCGGTTATTCCGGTTACCACACCACAACACGTCGCATCCCAAAATACTCCTGTTGTCATGGTAACCGCGGTCCGTCCCTCCTCACTCAGGCTGTCCACTGCAAACTTCCAGCAGTTGAAGCAGCTCGGATTAAAAAGAGAGATGCCAAAAGAGCCTGAACGCCTCGTTCAGCCCACAGGCAGCACACACATGACGTCATCCGGCCAGCGCTCCGTGACTCTGGGTAGTGAAGAAGAATAAGAATAATATAGATATGATAATAATATACACCCTAGATACTGATGATTAATTATTGTACTACTACTGCTAATAATAATAATGATAATAATGATAATAATAATCATTAGGGAGCAAAATTCTGAGAAATGAATATAGCCTGTTTATTATGCAGGCACGCTATATTATTATTAATGCATATATATACTACTCCTAATAATAATATAGCAATAATATTACTTGAAATAATATTTGTTTAGAAGAGATGCAGCTTTTTGTAGTCTGACATTGCCATTTTGTTTGCAAAAGATTCAAGTTATAATAATCGGTAATAATCGTTCATTAATTGTAATCGAGGTAAAATGTTCAATTCATCGTGATTTTGATTTCTGCCGTAATCGCCCAGCCCTAGTATCATACCTGTTTCACCTGCTCACCTGGCAGCTCCCCAACCCAGACACACAAGTGCTCGCCTGAATTTTTCACCTGCAATGCCATCCTCACAGCAGCCAGGTGAGCAGCAGGTGAACAGCCAGGTGAGCAGCCAGGTGAGCAGCCAGGTGAGGTGAGCAGCCAGGTGAGCAGCCAGGTGAGGTGAGCAGCCAGGTGAGGTGAGCAGCCAGGTGAGGTGAGCAGCCAGGTGAGCAGCCAGGTGAGCTGAGCAGCCAGGTGAGGTGAGCAGCCAGGTGTGTTTGTTGTTAATGACAGATCAAACCATTGTACAGTAACATGGGACCAATAATGTGTCACAGCGAGGCGTTTAAGGTGCTATGAAGGAAACAAATTTTGATCCCAGCTCTACCAATAACATGTTTCAGACTGTGTGTGTGTGTGTGTGTGTGTGTGTGTGTGTGTGTGTGTGTGTGTGTGTGTGTGTGCGTGCTGCATACATGTTGATGGTGGCCACAGAGCCGCCATGGGGTGGGGGTGATGTGCAGGTGTTAGTGTACCTGGGCGCTGTGGAAAACACACTGCATCGCTGATATCATGACATGGCACTTTTTTCCACGTACAGATGTAAGCCGGTGCTGTCGTGAGCGCTGAGACACCTGAGGGGTGCGCCCGGCAGAGGGTCACCTGAGGGGTGCGCCCGGCAGAGGGTCACCTGAGGGGTGCGCCCGGCAGAGGGTCACCTGAGGGGTGCGCCCGGCAGAGGGTCACCTGAGGGGTGCGCCCGGCAGAGGGTCACCTGAGGGGTGCGCCCGGCAGAGGGTCACCTGAGGGGTGCGCCCGGCAGAGGGTCACCTGAGGGGTGCGCCCGGCAGAGGGTCACCTGAGGGGTGCGCCCGGCAGAGGGTCACCTGAGGGGTGCGCCCGGCAGAGGGTCACCTGAGGGGTGCGCCCGGCAGAGGGTCACCTGAGGGGTGCACCTGGCGGGTTCCTTCGAGCCGAGGCAGGATGACCTCGCTCCGACACGACTCACTTTTCAGGAAGTTACAAACCGGGAAGTGAAAGTGCTGCGGAGCCGGGAGTCGCCTCCCTCTCTATAATTAGCGTGGGGACGGGCGGCTGCGAGCGCGTATCCCTCCGCCTGCGTTCCCGCTGTCGCAACACCCGGCGGCTGCATCCTGCGCTCGGATGTGTGTTCGCAAAAAGAGGATCTGCAGCGGCGGGGGAGCGCCCCACACTTCTCCTGAGTTTAGAAATCTGCCAGGCCGCTCGTCGCTCTCTTGGCCAATAGATCTCCACCCCGCCGTTACAGACCTGAGGTCGCTTTGTCCGCCCTTAACGAGGTCAGAGGGCGTCAGATCCTGAATGAGCACACGTCTGTCGTGTTTTGAGATGTTTTCACGTTCTGTTACCTCGTCTCCGCAGCCTGAAACAAAACAGGCTCCACTGGATGATCCCGCTGAAGCTCCTCCTGCTCTGTCAGGACTTCATGGAGCAAACCGCATTTATCTGAGTCACAAGCTCTTCCTCTATTTCTTCTCTTAATTTTTATGGGAGCCATGCAGAGTTAAAAATGCAGCAGCGGGCATGCAGAGTGCAGAGGCATTATGGGAGAGATGTTACTTGGATTCGACTATTGCATTTAAAAAAAAAAAAATCATCGCCTTAAACAAAGCACCCAGTAGAGCTCATATGTGCACCAACACTATGCAGCTTCCAGGACCTGCCAGCTCCACCTGGTGGGTACTCACCAACAGTCAAGCCACGCCCACCGCCACCCCCCCATTTGGCCAATCAGTGTGACAAGGGAATCATGACCAACCTTTCCACAAAGTTTCATGCAAAAACATTCATAAATCGTAGGTCTGTCTCACACACACACACACACACACACACACACACACACACACACACACACACACACACACCACACACACACACACACACCCCTCAGGCGTGCAGTGTGCTGTGTCAGCTCGGACTCGGCAGGTTCAGCAGGTTTATTGTTTATTTCTCTGCTTTTAGAGTTTCTTCTGTTTCCTGTTTGCTTCTTTAATCCCAGCAGATTCAGCAGCCACACAGAATATAATGGTTCTAAAATGGTTCCTTGTGTGGTTCCAAGGAGAACCAAGAACCACTTCACTTAGTGGGTGGTTCTTCATTTGAAAAAAACAAAAACAAAACAATTGAAAAAGGTTCTTGAAAAAAAAGTCGTACAGAGAACTTTTTAGTTAAAGTTCAAAGTCCATGTCCTCGACCTCGGAAGAAACCATCGCTGGTTCCTCAGAGAACGTTTTCTGGCTCTGAGGAACCTGTGAACCTCTTATCCCAGGCCTGTCAGACTCGTGTCAGATCATTCGTTCAGGTGAGACTTTCACCAGGTGGATTATTTTCTAATAAGCGTCAGTAGTGAGTGGACACATGGATATTTTAGCTGCTCTTTGCGTCTTTCTGGAAAAATTCTACTTTCCATGTCGACCTTTTGATTTTCTGATAAAAATGAACTGGCCTGCGGGTTTTTTCCTTCCAGCTGATTCTGCTCTGTTTGTAGTGCAAGGTTTAATTAATTTATCATCGTTAATATAACATTTTATCATAGAAACCTCTTATTTTGCTTATTACGTGTAATTGATAGTAATTGGATGAATTGGAGAAAAAAAAAATTAAATATGAATGAAGTGATGGCGGTACGACACTCTGCACTCACAGTTTCCATGAGACAAGAAAGATTAAAGAAAGTCATCACAAACGGAAAACAGATAGAAGAGGAGATAAAGATAAAAAAAGGTTAAAGGGAGTCCGTCACTCTGAAGAGTCTTCTCCGGGTCCAGCTGGTGGATGGAAAGTGAAGAGGCGTCGGCTGGTTTGGGTTTGGGTTTGTGTTGAAGCTGCTCCTCTCTGCTGTCACCTCTCACTTTTACGTCCTGATATGAACTGATGGTGTGTTTCTTATCTTTCTGTGGACGGGATCCTGCTGCTCGCTGATCTGCAGGCGTTTAGATGGCAGCATCCTGACATCAGAGCTGAATGTCTCTCACATGTTAGTGTGAGATGATGTGTGTGTGTGTGGCGTGGAACAGGGCGCTGCGGCTGCAGGGGATTCTGCATGACGACCGGATAAAAGAATAATAGTCCAGTCATTTTATGAAAAAACCTGGGACAAATTGCAAGAGAAAAAAACTCAACTGATTTTGTATCCTCAGTTTGTCCTGAGTGAGGGGAAAAAAGTCCCAAGGAATCCCATTGGTGGAAAGTTTGGAAAATCACCTATTTATGACCACATATTACCAAAAAACACTGTTTTTAACACACAGGGGAAAGGGGGTCAACATTTTACTGTCAGATATCTCTATAAAAATTCACAAGATGATTACACACACAAAGACAAGAAAAAAAGTCAATTACAATTTCTTTGAATTATTCTGTTTACACATGCATATCACACATTATCTGATTTGATATGCGCTAATAAGGAATATAAGGAATTAATGCCAGAAGAGACATTTAAACAGTGAATTAAAAGGTTAAGGTTTAATTCACTGTTTAAATGTCTCACTGTTTAAATCTCTCTTGTAAACTTGTAATTGGCTTTTTTTCTTGTCTTTGTGTGTGTAATCAACTTGTGAATTTTTATAGTGATATCTGACAGTAAAATTTTGATCCCCTTTCCCCTGTGTGTTAAAAACAGTGTTTTTTGGTATTATATGGTCATATAGAGGTGATTTTCTAAACTTTCCACCAATGGGATTCCTTGGGACTTTTTTCCCCCTCACTCAGGACAAACTGAGGATACAGAATCAGTTGAGTTTGCTTCTCTTGCAATTTGTCCCAGGTTGACCCCAATTTTGGCCTAAAATGACTGGACTATAAAGGATCAGGCCAGTTTCTCTCCTGAGGAAAACAAACCCAGTTCCCATCACACAGCTGAATTTATCCGTTCTCTCATCTGTGAGTTGCCATGGAAACAGAACGCCGGTTTCCATGATCAGTGTAAAGGGAGGAGGAGGAAGCCGCTTAGCACAGGTAGATTTCTGCTCACTGTCGCCACGGAAACCCTCGCTCGCCCCTCTGAGCGGCTTGTTTCCATGTGAGCATGTGCGGGAAAAGATGGCTGAAGATGGGAGAAAACACATCTGCCACCCTCCGGAGCCGGGGGGCGGAGCCTGGCAATCAGCCGACAGTGCCGTTACCGTGGCACCGCCATCACTATGGTGACAGTCCAGGAAGCGTCAGGCTGTTTGGTAGCGCGTGTACACTGGGGTTTTTGAGTAATGTGAGTAAACTAACACGTGGAAAAACCGGTTACTTACAATAATCTGGATTCTGGTCGCCATGGAAACGTAGTTTTTATTTTAGGGTTAATAGACTGCAGGCCAACCACACTCAGTCTCTCTGAAAGCCTCAGTTTGCAGCTCTGTGAAGGGGGGTATTTTTAAAAATCTCCTGTGTGTGTGTGTGTGTGTGTGTGTGTGTGTGTGTGTGTGTGTGTGTGTGCGCGTCATCCTAGTAAAGAAAAGAGAGTTCCTGCTAGTGGTTTTCAAAGTGGGGCTCCAGGGCCTCCCAGGGGTCCTCAGCAATTTGAGGAGAAATTTAAATGTTTATGAAAGGCATCTCACACATACACACACACACACACACACACACACACACACTCACACACACACACACACACTCACACATTCACACATTGACTCAGGGCAAAAGCACAAGATCGTGAAGGTTTATTTGTTGACAAAATATTGATCTCCAAATCGATCATTTTTCTGGCTTGATGAAAGAGTTTGATCTGACTGAAGCTGAAGCAGGTGAGCCGAGGCAGGTGAGCCGAGGCAGGTGAGCTGAAGCAGGTGAAGCAGGTGAGCTGAGGCAGGTGAGGCAGGTGAGCTGAGGCAGGTGAGCTGAGGCAGGTGAGGCAGGTGAGCTGAAGCAGGTGAGCTGAGGCAGGTGAGGCAGGTGAGCTGAAGCAGGTGAGCTGAGGCAGGTGAGCTGAGGCAGGTGAGGCAGGTGAGCTGAGGCAGGTGAGCTGAGGCAGGTGGGCTGAGGCAGGTGAGGCAGGTGAGCTGAGGCAGGTGAGCTGAGGCAGGTGGGCTGAGGCAGGTGAGGCAGGTGAGCTGAGGCAGGTGAGCTGAGGCCTG